>NC_135976.1:26843066-26978066 GCF_053455715.1 Rhinoraja longicauda | reverse complement strand
AGGGGGAGGGAGAGGAAGGAGGGGAAGGGGAGGGAGAGGAGGGGGGGAAAGGGGGGAGGGAGAGAGGAGAGGGGGAGGGAGAGGAAGGAGGGGAAGGGAGGGAGAGGAGGGGGGAAGAGAAACAGAGGGAGGAAGAGAGAGGGGAGAGAGGAGAGGGGGGAGAGATCAGGGGGAAGAGTGAGAGAGGGGGGGAGAGAGAGAGAGAGAGAGAGAGAGGGAGGGGGGGAGAAGAGAGAGGGAGGGGGAGAGAGAGAGGAGGGGGAGGGAGAGGAGGGGGGAGAGAGAGGAGGGGGAGAGACTGCAGGGGGGCGAGCTTGGCTGAAGGGTCACCACCCGTGCCTTACCCCCTCTGGATACTGTTCTACTTTCTCCACAAATCCTTTTGCTGGCGATCCCGTGAAATTGGATCAGGGGAGTTCTCAGCGTTTACTCCCCTCACCTTAAAGTGGCTTTGCCATTACTCCCCCTGACGTTAGGCTTTCGGAAACTTTCTCTCTCTCTCTCTTTCTCTCTCTCTTTCTCTCGTCTTCTCTCTCTCTTTCTCTCTCTCCCCCTCCTTCTCTCCCTCCCCACCTCCCTCGACCAAAGAACCTTTGGATTACCGGGAAAAGCTCGTCCTGAACCCAAGACGCCTCAACCTCCCAATATAGGCGCCATCTAAAGAGAGGGCAGATTTTGTCCATGGCCATTCATTCTCCTGCAGCCCCCCCCCCCCCCCAAAGTCAGAGCATGGACCTGAGCACAGAGAGGGGGAGAGAGAGGGAGCCCTCGCCTGGCTGCCAGAGGAACAGAGGCCAGGTTTCTGAAAAAAACACAAGAGGAACAAGTCATGTAGTACTATCTGAAGAAGGGTTCTCAGCCCATCGCTTCTGATCCAGAGATGCTGCCTGACCCTCCGAGTTACTCCAGCATTTTATGTCGATCTTCGGTGAAAACCAGCACCTGCAGTTCCTCCCTGCACACGGAGTCAGTCATACAGCGTGGAAACGCTCTCTCACTTTGGCCCAACTTGCCCACACCGACCAACATGCCCCATCTACACTAGTCCCACCTGCCCACACCGACCAACCTGCCCCATCTACACCAGTCCCACCTGCCCACACCGACCAACCTGCCCCATCTACACCAGTCCCACCTGCCCACACCGACCAACATGCCCCATCTACACCAGTCCCACCTGCCCACACCGACCAACCTGCCCCATCTACACCAGTCCCACCTGCCCACAGCGACCAACATGCCCCATCTACACCAGTCCCACCTGCCCACACCGACCAACATGCCCCATCTACACTAGTCCCACCTGCCCACACCGACCAACATGCCCCATCTACACTAGTCCCACCTGCCCACACCGACCAACATGCCCCATCTACACCAGTCCCACCTGCCCACACCGACCAACATGCCCCATCTACACCAGTCCCACCTGCCCACACCGACCAACATGCCCCATCTACACCAGTCCCACCTGCCCACACCGACCAACATGCCCCATCTACACTAGTCCCACTTGCCCACACCGACCAACATGCCCCATCTACACCAGTCCCACCTGCCCACACCGACCAACATGCCCCATCTACACTAGTCCCACATGCCCACACCGACCAACATGCCCCATCTACACCAGTCCCACCTGCCCACACCGACCAACATGCCCCATCTACACCAGTCCCACCTGCCCACACCGACCAACATGCCCATCTACACCAGTCCCACCTGCCCACACCGGCCAACATGCCCCATCTACACCAGTCCCACCTGCCCACACCGGCCAACATGCCCCATCTACACCAGTCCCACATGCCCACACCGACCAACATGCCCCATCTACACTAGTCCCACCTGCCCACACCGACCAACCTGCCCCATCTACACTAGTCCCACCTGCCCCACACCGACCAACCTGCCCCACCTACACTAGTCCCACCTGCCCACACCGACCAACACGCCTACACTAGTCCCACCTGCCCACACCGACCAACATGCCCCATCCACACTAGTCCCACCTGCCTGCGTTTGGCCATACCCCTCCATCTGAAACAGACACACAATGCTGGAGCAACTCAGCGGGTCAGGCAGCATCTCTGGAGAAGATGAACAGATGGCGTTTGTGGTCGAGTCCCTTCTTCAGACTGTTCTGTGCAAGGATCTCGACCCGAAACATCACCTGTTCCTTTTCTCCCAGAGATGCTGGCTGACCCGCTGAATTGCTCCAGCATATTGTGTCTATCTTCCAGCATCTCCAGTTCCTTCCTACACATCCCGTCTAAACCTTTCCTATTCACGTACCTGTCTAAATGTTTCTTAAAACGTTGCGATAGTCCCAGCCTCAACTACTCCTCTGGCGGCTCGTTTCATACACCCACCACCCCTGTGTAAAAAAAGTCACCCCTCAGGTTTCTATGAAATCTTTCCCCCCCTCACCCGACATCAAAAGCCAAGAGGACACAAAGTGCTGGAGTAACTCAGCAGGTCAGGCAGCATCTCTGGAGGACATGGATGGGTGACGTTTCGGCCGAGACCCTTCTTCAGACTCAAGAGTCAAGAGTGTTTAATTGTCATATGTACCGAAAAAGAAATAACGTCATTCTTACTTGCAGCAGCTCAACAGATCTGTAAACACAGTGCTCCTAGATAACACAAACAAAAGAAAAGTTCAATACATTAAAAAATATATATATATGGATAACAACTAGTGGAGCTGCTGCCTCGCAGTGTCGGAGTCCCTGGTTCAATCCTGACCTCAGGTGCGGTCCATGTGGAGTTTGCACGTTCGCCTTGTAACCGCATGGGTTTTCTCCAGGTACTCCGGTTTCCTCCCACACTCCAAGGACGTACAGTTTTGTAGGTTAATTGGCTTCGGTAAAATGGCAAAGTGTCCCTTGTGTGTAGGATAGTGCTAGTATGCGGGGATTGCCGGTCGGCGCGGACTGGGTGGCCGAAGGGCCTATTTCCTGGCTGTATCTCCAAAGTAAACTAAACTAAACAATAAATATACTAAACACAAAGTGCCGAAGAAACTCTGCTGGTCAGGTAACATCTGGAGAAGCAATGTACAGGCTATTTGTTTGGATAAGGGAGGTTGTGGGTTCACTCCCACATCTTAAAGTGGCACAGTAATTATACCCTGAGATCAGGTCTGCCTTCAGTCTGAAGAACGGTGCCATCCCGAAATGCCACCTGTCTAAGTTCATAAATTCATATGTTACAGGAGCAGAAAGTGGCGGCACGGTGGCGCAGCTGTAGAGTTGCTGCCTTACAGCGAATGCAGCGCCGGAGACTCAGGTTCGATCCTGACTACGGGCGCCGTCTGTACGGAGTTTGTACGTTCTCCCCGTGACCTGCGTGGGTTTTCTCCGAGATCTTCGGTTTCCTCCCACACTCCAAAGACGTACAGGTATGTAGGTTAATTGACTGGGTAAATGTAAAAATTGTCCCTAATGTGTGTAGGATAGTGTTAATGTGCGGGGATCGCTGGGCGACGCGGACTCGGTGGGCCGAAGGGCCTGTTTCCGCGCTGTATCTCTAAATCTAAAAAATCTAAACTAGGCCATTCGGCCCATCAAGTCTACTCTGCCATTCTATCATAGCTGATTTTTCTCTCCCTCCTGCCTTCTCCCATAACCTCTGACACCCGTACTAATCTCCCCGTACTTGTCTATTCCCTGCCCAGATGCAGCCCGAAGCGCTGAGTTCCTCCAGCACTTTTTATGCTCTGCTCAAGATTCCAGCATCTGCAGTTTCTTGTGTCTCCAATAAATATACAATAGACAATATACCATAATCACTGAAGATAGACACAAAATGCTGGAGTAACTCAGCGGGACAGGCAGCATCTCTGGAGAGAAAGACTGTTCAGGTCGAAAACCTACTTTGGACATTGAGATACTTCAGATCGAGTCTGAAGAAGTGTCCCTTCTTCAGACTGATACTTCACATGAAATCTAGGACTAGAGGTCACAGCCTCAGACTTAAAGGACGTTCTTTTAGGAAGGAGATTAGGAGAAATTCTTTAGTCAAGGGGTGGTGAATCTGTGGAATTCATTGCCACAGAAGGCTGTGGTGGCCAAGTCAGTGGATATTTTTAAGGCAGATATAGATTCTTGATTAGCACGGGTGTCAGAGGTTATGGGAGAAGGCAGGAGAATGGGGTTTGGAGGGAGAGATAGATCAGCCATGATTGATTGGCGGAGTAGACTTGTTGGGCCGAATGGCCTACTTCTACTATTCTTTATGACCGGATAACATGATGTTAGGCTACGTTAACCTGTCTGGCCATCTATTCTCGTCTGTCCATTTCCTTCCACAGATGCTGCCCGCCCTGCTGAGTTCCTCCAGCGGTTTGTTTTTTGCTCAAGTTTCCAGAATCTGCATCTCCTGTTTACTGCAGGAGGTGGCTTCAAGATCATCACTACACTCAGCGTGAATGCCTGTGTTACAACCTCATCTCATGTTCAGGATCTAGGAGTGCAAGTGCACGGTTCCTTGAAGGTCGAGTCGCAGGTAGATAAGGTGGTGAAAAAGGCTCTTGGCACTTTGGCCTTCATCAGTCAGAGTATTGAGTATAGAAGTTTGGAGGGCATGTTGCAGTTGTATAAGACGTCGGTGAGACCGCATTTAGAATATTGTGTTCAGTTCTGGGCACCATGTTATAGGAAAGATATTGTCAAGCTTGAAAGGGTTCAGAAAAGATTTACGAGGTTGTTGCCAGGACTAGAGGGTGTGAGCTGCAGGGGGAGATTAAGTAGGCTGGGTCTCCATTCCATGGAGCGTAGGAGGATGAGGTATACAAAATCATGAGAGGAATAGATCGGGTGGATGCACAGAGTCTCTTGCCCAGAGTAGGGGAATCGAGGACCAGAGGACATAGGTTCAAGGTGAAGGGGAAAAGATTTAATAGGAATCCGAGGGGTAACTTTTTCACACAGAGGGTGGTGGGTGTATGGAACAAGCTGCCAGAGGAGGTCGTTGCGGCTGGGACTATCCCATCGTTTAAGAAACAGTTGGACAGGTACATGGATAGGACAGGTTTGGAGGTTATGGACCAAGCGCAGGCAAGTGGGACTAGGGTAGCTGGGACATTGTTGGCTGATGTGGGCGTGTTGGGCCGAAGGGCCTGTTTTCAAACTGTATCAATCTATGACTCTGACTCAATCTACACCTGGTGGTGTTCCCAGTATGTCCTCAGTGGGTCAAATGGTCTGTTGTCATGCTGCATGCCTTCGTGACCCTTTGTCAGAAACCAAACCAGAACTGGGAGAGAAAAAAACAAATTAATAAGTTGTGGAAAGAAGGAACTGCAGAAGCTTGTTTACAATAAAAGACACAAGGTGCTGGAGTAACTCAGTGGGGCAGGCATCTCTGGAGAGAATAGTGCAGCACGGTGGCGCAGCGGTAGAGTTGCTGCCTTACAGCGCCAGAGACCCGGGTTTTTTTTTAGATTTAGATTTTTTAGATTTAGAGATACAGCGCGGAAACAGGCCCTTCGGCCCACCGAGTCCGCGCCGCCCAGCGATACCCGCACATTAACATTATCCTACACACCCTAGGGACAATTTTTACATTTGCCCAGCCAATTAACCTACAAACCTGTACGTCTTTGGAGTGTGGGAGGAAACCGAAGATCTCGGAGAAAACCCACGCAGGTCACGGGGAGAACGTACAAACTCCGTACAGACGGCGCCGTAGTCAGGATCGAACCTGAGTCTCCGGCGCTGCATTCGCTGTAAGGCAGCAACTCTACCGCTGCGCCACCGTTTGATCCTGACCACGGGTACAAGCGGAGTTTTGTACGTTCTCCCCGTGACCCCGTGGGTTTTTCTCCGGGTGCTCCGGTTTCCTCCCACACTCCAAAGACTTGGTACAGGTTTGTAGGTTCATGGGTTTCAGTAAACATTTTAAATTGTCCCCAGTGTGTAGGATAGTTAGTACAGGGATCGCTATTCGGCGTCGACCTGCTGGGCCGAAGGGCCTGTTTCCACATTGTACCTCTAAACTAAACTAAACTGAACTAAACAGCTTTCTCCCGAGATGCTGCCTGACCCATTGAGTTACTCCAGCACTTTGTGTCCTTTTAGGTTAACACGTGTCTCTTTCCCTCTATCCCAGTTCAAACAGAGGTGTTTGACCTGAAACGCCAAACATGTTTTTCCATCCCGCGGAGGCTGCCTGAAACTGCTGAGTGCTTCCACGTTTTGTTTTTCTTTTTAACAAGGGAGTGCCACAAACGGAGCAGCGTCGTTGCAAAGGACAAAACCTTGCCTTCACATGGCCGGAAGAGTGTGAAGAAGTGTCCTGACCCAAAACGTCACCTTTCCAAGTTGTCCAGAGATGCTGCCTGACCCGCTGAGTTACTCCAGCAGGTACTGAGTTACTGAAGCGGAAGGTACCAGAGTTGCATTATGGGAAGAGAGACACTAGCCAATCTCCCATCAGCGACATCCATGTCCATAAGTGCCAAAGAAGAACTTCCTCCAAGGGCCGAATCCAGCTGGGCTGAATGGAGACGCCTCAGCAGACTGAGAGCTGGCACTGTTCGTTGTAAAGCGACTCTCGAGAAGCGGGGTTATATAGACACTGAAGACGTCATCTGCATATGATCTGATCTGTCCATCTAGTCTGGGCGAGCCACTTGAAACTGAGTAGTTTGTCTGTCTGAAGAAGGGTCCCGACCTGAAACGCCACCCAACCTTTCTCTCCGGAGATGCTGCTGTCCCGCTGAGTTACTCCAGCACTTTGGGTGTTTCTTCATTATAAACAAGCATCTGCAGTTCCTTCCTCCATAAACAAGCTGTTCTAGTTAGTTTACCTCCCTTAACCGAAACCAGATCAACTGGTCGTTCATCTCATTGATATTTGTGGAACAGTCTTTGCTTCCATGACAACGGCCATTGTAATTCAAAGTAGTTTCTTGCTTGGACTGCAGATAGCACTCAGCTGTTTGAGAAGTGGGGAAATACTCCCTTGTTTTTTTTTCTGCTTTACTTCCCTGAAATTGCAGCGAATGTGGACGCAGCCCAGACCATCAGAGGTACAAACCGACCCCCCTTTCATTGACTCCATTTACACCTCACGCTGCCTCGGCAAGGCCAGCAGCATGATCAAGGACCAGTCGTACCCAGGCCACTCCCTCTCCTCCCCTCTCCCATCAGGCAAAAGGTATAAAAGTGTGAAACCACACACCTCCAGATTCAGGGACACTTTATTCCCAGCTACTATCAGGCAACTGAACCGTCACAACCAGAGAGCAGTCCTGAACTACTATCAATCTCATCGGTAGAATTGCTGACTTTCAGCGCCAACGACCCAGATTCGATCCTGACTATGGGTGCTGTCTGTACGGAGTTTGTATGTTCTCCACGTGACCTGCGTGGGTTTTCTCCGGGATCTCCGGTTTTCGCCCACACTCTAAAGACAGAGAGGTTTGTTAGTTAATTGGCTTGGTATAATTGTAACTTGTAAATGTGTAGGATAGTGTTAGTGTGCAGGGATCACTGGTTAGCACGGACCCGGTGGGCTAAAGGGCCTGTTTCCACGCTGTAACCCCAAACTAAACTAAACTATGCACGATTACAATCGAGCCGTCCATGGTGTACAATTACATAATAAAGGGAATAACTTGAAAAACGTTTAGTGCGAGGCTAAGTCCAGTAAAGTCTGATCAAAGATAGTCCGAGGGTCTCCAAAGAGGTAGATGGTAGCTCAGGACTGCTCTCTAGATGTTGGTTGGATGGTTGAGTTGCCTGATAACAGTTGGATGCAAAGGGCTCTTTACAAAATACATCCTCCTGTATATGGCCCCAGCAACAGGTTTAAGCACGAACACAGAAAAACACATTGTGTTGCAATGTTTCACTCCATTACGTCCACTAGTCAACCACAGGGCCTCAACAATTATAGTTGAGATGACCAATTAGTACCTAATTGCAGGCAGATTTGTACTGTGCACTGCAAGCAGTGTGATACATGACTACGTGATACCGAATTGCACAGCGTCCTTACAAGTACAAAGCTTTTACATCTTCTATCTGAAGGATCAGAAGTGAATGAAACAACCCGAAACTCTACAGTGTAGCTGCCTCACTGCGCCTGAGACCCGGGTTCAACTCCGACCACAGGTGCTGTGTGTGCGGAGTTTGTACGTTCTCCACGTGACCACATGGGTTTTCCCCGAGTGCTCTGGTTTCCTCCCACATTCCAAAGATGTACAAGTTTGTAGGTTAATTTGGCTTCAGTAAAAATTGTAAATTGTCCCTGGTGTGCGTAGGATAGTGCCAGTGTGTGTAGGTGATGGCTGGTCGGCGTGGACTCGGTGGGCCAAAGGGCCTGTTTCCACGCTGTGTCTCCAAGTGAAACTAAACTAAACCCCCAAAATGGCATTATGTTGTGGAAAAAAACATCTTTCACTCATTTAGTGGACAATGTTCGCCGTGATTTATTTAAATATTTGATTTGATAGCATCGATATGGAAGCTACAATCAAAATCTCACTGTACTTGTACAATGACAATAAAGGATATTGTATTGTATTGTATTGTATCTAAATGCACCAGGGACTCCCTGATACTGATGGTTCTAGGCACTTGTGAGATTTTACATTTAGCATTTTCAATCTGAAGAAGGGTCACGACCTGAAACGTCACCCATTCCTTCTCTCCAGAGATGCTGCCTGTCCCGCTGAGTTACTCCAGCATTTTGGTTCTACCTTCGATTTAAACCAGCGTCTAACGCATGGCATCCCTGTGTGGTGTCTCAGCTGCACAGAGGCAGAGAGGAAAGCTCTTCAGCGGGTAGTCCATAGAGCTCAGAGGACCATCGGAACACAGCTACCAGCCTTGGAGGGCATCTGCCACACACGATGCCTCAGAAAAGCCACCAGTATCCACAAAGACTCTTCACACCCCTGCAACAGTCTGTTCGAACTTCTACCATCGGGCAGACGATACAAGGCCTTCTACGCCCGCACCTCCAGACTCAGGAACAGCTTTATCCCCAGGGCCATAGCTGCTATGAACCGGTCCTGCTGAGCCGGATGGTCACAACGCACAGTGAACCGGCACAGATCTACTTGCACTTTATTCTGTTTTAAAACTGTTACAATTTGTTTCATTGGGTTGTTTAAATTAAATTAATACTGACTAGCTAATTAATTTATTGCATCGGATGGGAGGCGCATTCCCAATCTCGTACAATGACAATAAAGATATATTGTATTGTATTGTAATGTATTGTATTGTATTACGGTGTTGGGTTCTCCTTTGTTTTATTGTATTGTAAATATTATTTTAATATTTGAATAAATATTTTTGATTAAAAACAAGCTGTGAAATCTCCTCAAAGTGTGCCTACTCTGAAGACGTTGTCCTCCTCTCCCCGAGAGGAGTCGTGCGGCACCCCATCTGGCTGCTCCCCCTCTGCGATTCCTCCACCTCTCCGGCCCCACCACCACGGTTTAGGCCGGACTCGCTGCCACAGCCATGCGTGCTTTCCCACTGCTTGCCTGAGCCCCCATCTTGTGCCTGGCGGCCTCCAGCTCCAGGGTCCCGCTTGGACCCGACCCGGGGCTGAAGGAACCGACTGACGATCCACTGCTTCTCGCAACGGTCGTCCCTCCCGCGCCCGGCGTTCTCCACTGACGGCCGTGTGCCGGCACGGGCAGACCCTCGCTCTGACACTCCCACAGCCCCCAGCCTGCGCCCTGAAGGGTCCCGACCCGAAACGTCACCCCTCATTTTTTCTCTAGAGACGTTGACTGACCCGTTGAGTTACTCCAGCACTGTGTGTGTGTGTGTCATCCTCTCTGCCAGCATATAACAAGTTCGAGGAGCAGAATTAGGCCATTCGGCCCATCAAGTCTACTCTGCCATTCAATCATGGCAGCGGGAGAGTCAGAGCGTTTACAAGAATGATCCCAGGTATGAAGGGGTTAACATATGGTGAGCTTTGGTCGACACGGGGCCTGCACTCACTGGAGTTTAGAAGAATGAGGGAGGGGGGACCTCATTGAAACGTACCGAATAGTGAAAGGCTTGGATAGAGTGAATGTGGAGAGGATGTTTCCACTAGTGGGAGAGTCTAGGACTAGAGGTCATTGCCTCAGAATTAAAGGACGTTCCTTTAAGAAGGAGATAAGGAGGAATTTATTTAGTCAGAGGGCGGTGAATCTGTGGAACTCGTTGCCACAGAAGGCTGTGGAGGCCAAGTCAATGGATATTTTTAAGGCAGAGATAGATAGATTCTTGATTAGTCAGGGTGTCAGGAGTTAAGGCAGGAGAATGGGGTTAGGAGGGAGAGATAGATCAGCCATGATTTGAATGGCGGAGTAGACTTGATGGGCCGAATGGCCTAATCCTGCTCCTTTCACTTATGGCCACTTATGGCTGATCTATCTTTCCCTCTCAACTCCGTTCTCCTGCCTTCTCCCCATAACCCCTGACACCCGTACTAATCAAGAATTTGTCAATCTCCGCCTTAAAAATATCCACTTTGAAGAAGTGGCAGATAACTGATTGAATTCCTGGGTCCCTCCTGTGCGAGCACAATCAATACTTTATGGACTTCTGCAAAATGTTTTGGAAGTGGAAAGCACCTTAGGCTAAATTTGCAAATGTTTTGAAACAATTTAATCTCCATTATTGTGACAGAGAAAGCCGACCCTTGAAGCCAACTTTTAGTTTAGGTTGGTTTAGTTTAGAGTCCGCGCGCCAACCAATGATTACCATTGTATAGGAAAATAACCGCAGATGCTGGTACTAATCGAAGGTATCACAAAAGGCTGGAGTAACTCAGCGGGTCAGGCAGCACCTCTGGAGAGAAGGAAATATGTTCCCAATGTTGGGGGAGTCCAGAACCAGGGGCCACAGTTTAAGAATAAGGGGTAGGCCATTTAGAACTGAGATGAGGAAAAACTTTTTCAGTCAGAGAGTTGTGAATCTGTGGAATTCTCTGCCTCAGAGGGCAGTGGAGGCCAATTCTCTGAATGCATTCAAGAGAGAGCTGGATAGAGCCCTTAAGGATAGCAGAGTCAGGGGGTTTGGGGAGAAGGCAGGAATGGGGTACTGATTGAGAATGATCAGCCATGATCACATTGAATGGCGGTGCTGGCTCGAAGGGACAAATGGCCTCCTCCTCCACCTATTGTCTATTTTCTATTGTCTATTGAATGGGTGGCGATACGGGTCGAGACCCTTCTTCAGACCAATGATTACCCATGCATTAGTACTATCCTACACACCAGGGACAGTTTACAGAAGCCAACTAACCTACAGACCTCTGGAACGTGGAAGAAAACCGGAGCACCCGGTGCGGCACGGTGGCGCAGCGGTAGAGTTGCTGCCTCACAGCGCCAGAGACCCAGATTCGATCCTGACTACGGGTGCTGTCTGTGCGGAGTTTGTACGTTCTCCCTTGTATACACTGGAATTTAGAAGGATGAGGGGGGATCTTATTGAAACATATAAGATAATTAGGGGATTGGACAAATTAGAGGCAGGAAACATGTTCCCAATGTTGGGGGAGTCCAGAACAAGGAGCCACAGTTTAAGAATAAGGGGTAGACCATTTAGAACGGAGATGAGGAAGAACTTTTTCAGTCAGAGAGTGGTGAAGGTGTGGAATTCTCTGCCTCAGAAGGCAGTGAAGGCCAGTTCGTTGGATGCTTTCAAGAGAGAGCTGGATAGAGCTCTTAAGGATAGCGGAGTGAGGGGGTATGGGGAGAAGGCATGAACGGGGTACTGATCGCCATGATCGCATTGAATGGCGGTGCTGGCTCGAAGGGCTGAATGGCCTACTCCTGCATCTATTGTCTATTGTCTATTGACTAAGTGGGATTTCTCCGGGTGCTCCGGTTTCCTCCCACACTCCAAAGACGGACAGGTGTGTAGGTTAATTGGCTTTAGCAAAAAAATTATAAATTGTCGCTATTGTGTAGGATTGTGTTAGTTAGTGTATGGGGGGGGGGGGGGGGGTCACTGGTCAGAGCGGACCTCGTGGGCCGAAGGGCCTGATGCTGCGCTGTATCTCCAAAGTAAACTCTAAAGTTTTAAGGTTTTAAGTCTAAAGGTTTTAAGTCCAGGCTCAAAACCTATTTCTACTCCCTCGCGTTCGAGGCCCTCTGAGGGGGCGCTGTGAACTGTTTATGTATGTGCTGTTATGTTTGTGTGCCATTGTATGTTCGTTCATAGTACCTGAACTGATGTACAGCACTTTGGTCAACGTGGGTTGTTTTTAAATGTGCTATGCAAATAAAATTGACTTGACTTGACTAAAGTCACCAGGAGAAAACCCACATGGTCACGGGGAGAACGTACAAACTCCATAGAGACGGAACCCGTAGCCAAGCGCCTGTTGTCTGGCTGCCGTGTGCACAGCGCCTTTATCGGAACGAACCAGAACCAACAACAAACAAACATTCGAACACAGGTTTATCCCAGGGGCAGCGGATTTTAAAACTAAAGTGCCCCCACCCCCCCCCCCATGCCTGGTCCGGCATTGTTCACCATGGTGGCCCCCCCACGCTGGGTCCCCATTGTCTCCCCCCCCCCCCCCCCCTCTCTCACGTTCCACTGCCACCGAGGCACCCGCTGCCGCCGACACTCCCATCGGCGCCGCCGCTCAGGCTCCTTCGACCCAGGCAGGCCTCGCCGCCCGGCTTCTCCGTGCCCCCCGGGAGGCCTGTGGGGCGAGTCGGGCCTACCGGGGCGCGTTCGGGTCGTTGGTCGTCGCTCCGGTCTTCGCTGCCACGGTTGTTCGGCGGGTGGATCGGCCCACACGGCTCCCCGGGACACGCCTGCCACATGTGCGGCTCCTCGGGACACGCCCGCACATGCGTGGCTGCCTGGGACACGCCCACCACATGCGTGGCTCCCCGGGACATGCCCGCACATGCGTGGCTGCCTGGGACACGCCCACCACATGCATGGCTCCCCGGGACACGCCCGCACATGCGTGGTTGCCTGGGACAAGCCCGTCACATGTGCGGCTCCCCGGGACACGCCCACCACATGTGCGGCTGCCCGGGACACGCCCACCACATACGGCGCTCCCCGGGATTGGCTTGGTATGAATGTAAATTGTCCCGAGTGTGTGTAGGATAGTGTGAGCGGGCAGGGAGCGCTGCACCGGCACGGATTCAGTGGGCCGAAGGGCCTGTTTTCACGCTATATCTCTAAACTGAACTAAACTAAACTAAACTAAACTAAACAAACTGAAATGAAACTCCCTGCCCGCTGCAGTCTGTCCGTCTTTTTTTCCCTTTTTTGTTGTGTGTCGGTGTTGGGATGGTTTTTATATATTTTTTTTGGTTGTGTATGTGTGGGAGGGGGTGGTGGTGTGTGGGAGGGGGTGGTGGTGTGGGGGGGGGGGGGGAACTTTTCTCTTCCTCACGGCGCGGTGTGCGGCTCGGCTGCGGGGCCTAACATCGCCCGGTGCGGCTTGGCCGCTGGACTTTACATCCCGGTGCGGCTTGGCCGCTGGACTTTACATCCCGGTGCGGCTTGGCCGCTGGACTTTACATCCCGGTGCGGCTTGGCCGCTGGACTTTACATCCCGGTGCGGCTTGGCCGCTGGACTTAACAGTGCCCGGTGCAGCTCGGCTGCGGGGCTTAACATCGCCCAGTGCAGCTCGGCTGCGGGGCTTAACATCGCCCGGTGCAGCTCGGCTGCGGGGCTTAACACCGCCCGGTGCGGCTCGGCCGCGGGGCTTAACATCGCCCGGTGCAGCTCGGCTGCGGGGCTTTTCACCGCTGGTGCGGCTCGGCCGCGGGACTTAACATCGCCCGGTGCGGCTCGGCTGCGGACTTGACATCGCCCGGTGCGGCTTGACCGCGGGACTTAGCTGCGCAAGGCTTGGTCGCGGGCCTTTCATCGCCCGGTTCGGCCGCGAGACGTTTCAGCGGGGACTGTGCGGGTCGGTCGGGGACGAGCTGTCTGTCCGTGGGCGTGGGGAAGAGAGGGGAAGTTTTGTTGCCTCCATCACAGTGAGGGGGTGTTTGGAGTCACTGTGATGGACGTTTGTGTTGGGGTCATGTGTCTTGTGTTCTTTTTTTTTCTATGACTGCTATGTAGTTTCGTTCGGTACTTCGGTACCGAACGACAAATAAAGCTCTGTTAAATGAAACTAAACTAAACAATACATTGAACCATTGAATTAATTCCTTGTGTGAAGACAGAAAAGATCACCGGTTTACCATTCTGTGTTGAGTTTGTTTGTGGGCGTTGGGATGTTTGTCTGGAAGCCAAGCCATAGCTGTAACTCAACCCTCACATGTGGGACCTTTCTGATGGGCACAACACACTGGGTGGTCTACAAATCTGGCTTAGATTTTGCCGTCGCCTCCTGTACCCAGAAAACTGGAGTAATTGGCAGTTTGGATAATTTTAATGCAATCCACACCTCAACGATCAAAATAAGTGGCGCACTAGTCACTGTGTGCTGTTTATTCCATCTGCTTTTAATTGTGCGCAACATGGAGAAGTGACAATCAGTGTAAATGGAGAATCCCATCCAGTGGAAACACTTGGGGATGCAGCTACACTGGCCAAGGAATGCAGGTTTGCTTAACGGAGTGGTGGATTAGCGGTGCATGGGAGAGGCACTTTCATTCCGGTCAAATAGGTGTGCACGTTGAAGGTTTGTATCTGCTTCTACAGATGCGCCGCGGAAAGCATTTCATCGGGGTGCATCAATGCATGGTTTGGCAACAGCTCCATCCAAGCCTGCAAGGGGTAGGGGCCAAGGCAAGGCCTGGCAATGGAGGACAAACACAAAGCGCTGGAGTAACTCAGCCGGTCAGGCAGCATCTCCGGGATGAAAGGGAGGGCGGCATTTCGGGTCGAGACCCTTCTTCAGACTCCCTCAGGGAGCGATTCCAGGAAAGTCCGATTAAAGATCGTGCCAGGGTCTCCAATGAGGTAGATGGGAGGTCAGCACTGCTCTAGTTGATGGTGGAATGGTTCAGTTGCCTGATGACAGCAGGGAAGAAACTGCCTCTGAATCTGGAGGTGTGTGTTTTCAAACTTCTGTTCCTCCTGCCTGAAGGGAGGCACAAATCACTTGTTATAATTGTGCTCATGTGTAATATGATTTTACTGAATAGTATGCGAAACAACTACATTCTCCGCACGTAGGTACATCTGACAACAACGTATCTTAGAACCATTGAACCATTGTCCCAATCTCACCACTTGCAGCTAGTTAGTTTACTTTAGTTCAGAGATACAGTGTGGTAACAGGCCCTTCGGCCCATCGAGTCCCCGCCGACCAGCGATCCCTGTACTCCAGCACAATCCTACACACGAGGAACAATTTACAATTTTACCAAAGTCAATTAATCTACAAACCTGTACTTGTGGTCGTTATGGAGTGAAGCATTGCAACACAATGTGTTTTCCAGTGTTCGTGCTTGAACTTTGTTGCTGGGACAATATATTTTGTAATAAGCCCTCTGTATTCAACTGTTATCAGGCAACTGAACCATCCTACCAACATCTAGAAAGCAGTCCTGAGCTACCATCTCCCTCTTTGGAGACCCTCGGACTATCTTTGATCAGACTTTACTGGACTTGGTTCAGGTTATTCCCTTGATCATTTATCTGTACACCATGGATGGCTCGATTGTTATCATATATTGCCTAGTTTAGTTTGGAGATGCAGCGTGGAAACAGGCCTTTCGACCCACCGAGTCCGCGTCGACCAGCGATCCCCACACACTAACACTATCCTACATACTCTAGGGAACATTTACAATTATACCAAGCCAATTAGCCTACAAAACCTGTACGTCTTTGGAGCGTGGGAGGAAACCGGTGCGCCCGGGGAAAACCCACACAGTCACGGGGAGAACGTACAAACTCCGTACAGACAGCAGGTCTGTGGTCAGGATAGAACCTGGGTCTCTGGAGCTGTAAGACAGCACTTCTACCTCTGCGCCACCGTGCCATCCTACATGTGAGAGTGAAACTGTGGGCGCAGCAACTGAAGGTGTGTCAATGTATCAGAGTGTTGTGTGCAGTTTTGGTCTCCAAACTTGAGGAAGGACATTCTTGCTATTGAGGCAGTGCAGCGTAGGTTCACGAGGTTCATTCCCGGAATGGCGGGACTGTCGTACGTTGAAAGACTGGAGCGACTGGGCTTGTATACTCTGGAATTTAGAAGGATGAGAGGGGATCTTATTGAAACATATAAGATCATTAAGGGATTGGACACGTTAGAGGAAACATGGAAACATGTTCCCGATGTTGGGGGAGTCCCGAACCAGGGGCCACAGTTTAAGAATAAGGGGTAGGCCATTTAGAATGGAGATGAGGAAAAACTTTTTCAGTCAGAGAGTTGTGAATCTGTGGAATTCTCTGCCTCAGAAGGCAGTGGAGGCCAATTCTCTGGATGCTTTCAAGAGAGAGTTAGATAGAGCTCTTAATGATAGTGGAGTCAGGGGATATGGGGAGAAGGCAAGAACGGGGTACTGATTGTGCATGATCAGCCATGATCACGGTGAATGGCGGTGCTGGCTCTAAGGGCCGAATGGCCTACTCCTGCACCTATGGTCTATTGTCTAATGTCACAAACCTCAGGACGTTTACAGCCATTCACGTGCCTTCTGAATGAACGTCCGCCGAGAGAGAGAGGATTTGCCTCTTCAAAAAGACAAAACATCAAGAGCTTTGAACCCAAACATTTGGTTTCTTGTTTTTGCTTTTCACCAGGTCTGACAGGGGGCTAATATTGCATCCACATTGAAATAGGAATGTGTTGAAGGCTGTGACCTGGGGAGAGATAGGAGGCTGTTGAAAGGGTCGACTTTCTACCTCTTTGATCAGGTGGGACACTCTCAGCAGCACCTCTTGACATCTGCGCTTTTCTTTAGTTACCTTCGGTTGAGAGATACAGTGCAGAAACAGGCCATTCGGCTCACCGAGTCTGCGCCGACCAGCGATCCCCACACACTGACGCTTATCCTACGCACACTAGGGACAATATATTCACAAACATTCCAAGCCAATTAGCCTACAAACCTGTACCTCTTTGGAATGTGCGAGGAAACTGGAGTACCTCCGTGGACGCAGGTCACGGGGAGAACGTACAAACTCCGTACAGCCAGCACCCGTAGTCGGGATCGAACCCTATCCTGGGTTTTCTCCTTTCCTCTGCCCCTATTCTTTCCTCCATTTGTTCCTTCCTCCATCTACCCATCACCCCTTCCTACTCACAATTCCCTATTTTTCTTTTCCCCCTTTCTTTCCACCCCATTCCCTTTGACCCATTGTCACTCCCTCTAGCTCTCCATTTCACTTCTCCCTCCCTCCCTCCCTCCCTCCCTCCCTCCCTCCCTCCCTCCCTCCCTCCCTCCCTCCCTCCCTCCCTCCCTCCCTCCCTCCCTCCCTCCCTCCCTCCCTCCCTCCCTCCCTCCCTCCCTCCCTCCCTCCCTCCCTCCCTCCCGTTCTCCCTTCCTCCCTTCCTTCCTTCCTTCCTTATCAGATTCCATACCTGCACTTGGAATAACAGACTGGACTAGTGTAGATGGGGGAGATGGGACATGTTGGTCGGTATGGACATGTCGGGCCGAAGGGTCTGTTTCCACGCTGTGTGACTCTGTGATTCGAAGTTGTTCGGCAGTCTGAAGAAGGCTCCCGACCCGAAAAGTCACCTATTCCTTTTTCTGCAGAGATGCTGCCTGACCCACTGAGTTACCCCAGGATTTTATGTCTATCCATCTATCACATGCTTGACCTTCTCCTCATACCTCTTTGCCAGCTTTCTCCCAGCAATTCTATCGGTGTGAAGAAGGGTCCCGACCCAAAATATCCTGAGGCCATAAGTGATAGGAGCAGAATTAGGCCCATTGTCCACTCCGCCATCCAATCATGGCTGATCAATCTCTCCCTCCTAACCCCATTCTCCTGCCTCCTCCCCATAAGCCCTGACACCCGTACTGATCAAGAATCTATCAATCCCTGCCTTCAAAATATCCATTGACTTGGTGTAAGTGTATGCACATTTCCCTCCTAAGATGTTACCTGGCCTGCAAAGTTCCTCCAGCACATTGTTTTGTTGAATAACCAGACTTACAGGTTTCCTGCAATTTCTAACAACCCATTTAAAACCAAACTCTGACAAGTGGACGCATGTACCAATGACTCACTACGATCACCTAAAGAATTTAGGAGGGATTTCTTTACTCGGTGAGGAGTGAGAATGTGGAACCTTCTGTCATTTGAATTAGCTTAAACCGATAGTACTGAGATATTAGAGAGGGCTGATTAGTTTAGTTTTGTGCATACAGTGTGGAAACAGGCCCTTCGGCCCACCGAGTCCGCGCTGACCAGCGATCACCCCGCACATTAACACTATCCTACACGCACTGGGGGACAATTTACACATACTTCAAGCCATTTAGCCTACAAACCTGTACGTCTTTGGAGTGTGGG
Source organism: Rhinoraja longicauda (assembly GCF_053455715.1). NCBI lineage: Eukaryota > Metazoa > Chordata > Chondrichthyes > Rajiformes > Arhynchobatidae > Rhinoraja > Rhinoraja longicauda. The sequence goes on along the minus strand of NC_135976.1, from coordinate 26,959,637 downwards.
AGGAATACAGAGCTTTATTTGTCATTCGGTACCGAGGTACCGAACGAAATCACATTGCAGTCACACACAAAAAAAAAAGAACACAAGACACATGACCCCAACACAAACATCCATCACAGTGACTCCAAACACCCCCTCACTGTGATGGAGGCAACAAAACTTCCACTCTCTTCCCCACACCCACGGACAGACAGCTCGTCCCCGACCGGCCCGCACAGTCCCCGAGCCACACCGGGCGCTGACAAGTCCCGCGGTCGAGCCAGGCGATTGAAGGCCCCGTGGCCGAGCCGTAAAGGGTGCTGAACCGTCCCGTGACCGAGCCGGGCGATGGAAGGCCCCTCGGCCGTACCGTGCGCTGCTAAGTCCCGCGGCCGAGCCGCACCGGGCGATTTTAGGCCCCGCGGCCGAGCCGCACCAGCGATGTAAAGTCCCGCGGCCGAGCCGCGCCGGGCGATGGAAGGCCCCGCGGCCGAGCCGCATCTGGCGCTGAACCGTCCCGCTGCCACGCCGGGCGATGTTAGGTCCCGCAGCCGAGCTGCACCAGCGGTGTAAAGTCCAGCGGCCTAGCCGCACCGGGCGATGTTAGGTCCCGCGGCCGAGCCGAAGATCTCGGAGAAAACCCACGTGGTCACGGGGGGGGATGTACATACTCTGTACAGACAGCACCCGTAGTCGGGATCGAACCCGGGTCTCCAACACTGCAAGCACTGTACGGCAGCAACTCTGCTGCTGTGCCACCGTGACCGCCCATAAACTGATGAGTGTGTAAAGGGGAAGGGAACTGAGGAAAATGCAGCCAGGTTCAATCCTCACCTCGGGTGCTGTCTGTGTGGAGTTTGTACGTTCTCCCAGTGACTGTGTGGGTTTCCTCCGTGTACTCTGGTTTCCTCCCACATCCCATAGATGTGTGGGTTTGTTGTTTAACTGGTCTCTGTAACTTAAGTTGTCCCTAATGTGTAGGGATGAGTATGTAGGATGACATAGACCTAGGATGAACGGGTCATCGATGGTCAGCACGGACTCGGTGGGCCGAAGGCCCCGTTTCCGCACTGTATCTCTAAACTAAACTAAACTATCTTCCGCGCTCTTCGCTTTACCTTTTGTACTTGTGTATGATTTTATTTCATTCATGTATAGTATTATCTGATTTGATTAGATAACATGCAAACAACATCTTTTCACTGTACCTCAGTACATGTGACACCAACAAACCGAAACCTAAACCTTAATGATGGACACCATTTTCTCGAGGCAGAGCCTCGTGTAGATGTATTAGATGGGCTGTGCTGAAGACTTTAGACATACAGCATGGAAACGGGTCCTTCAGCCCACTGAGTCCGTGCCGCCCAGCAATCATTCCATACGCTGGCACTATTCTACACACTAGGAACAATGTACAATTTTAACCAAAGCCAATTAACCTACCAACCTGTACTTCTTTGGAGTGTGGGAGGAAACCGGAGCACCCGGAGAAAACCCACGCGGTCACGGGGAGAATACTGTATACAAACTCCGGACAGACAGCACCCGTAGCCGGGTTCAAATCCGGGTCTCTGGCGCTGTAAGACTGCAACTCTACCGCTGTGCTCCTGTGCTGCCCTTCTTCAGAGCTTATTCAGCCCCAGCTTTCCGAATTCCTAGAATTTGCCAGATCTTTGACTACGTGCCAACAGTTCAGTACACAACGTGTCTTCAGCTTTCTGCTTTCCAAAGGTGAGCACTGTCTTCCATCCCTCTCACTCACTGTATATCACCTGTGGAGGGGAAGGCAGCACCATCTGCTGGCAAAACTGGAACACTGCAGACCACACAAGCCCCAGCAATGTTATCAACTGGCACAAACTGACTCTACTCAAACCTTATGAGTAGGGAGGAACGGCAGATGAAATGTGTAGGAAGGAACCACAGATAGATGCTGGTTCAAACCGAAGTTGGACACAAAAAGCTGGAGTAACTCAGCAGGGTCAGGCAGCATCTCCGGAGAGAAGGAATAGGTCGAGAACCTTCTTCAGACTGAGAGTCAGCGGAAAGGTAAACGAGAGATATAGACAGTGATTTCGAAGAAATGAATGAAACATATGCAAAAAAGTGACGATGATAAAGGAAACAGACCGTTGTTAGCTGTGGGCTAGGTGACAACAAGTACAGGCAATGAGAATCAACAAGACAACTTGGAGCGTAGTACAAAGACTTGGGTTGGGGAGGGACGGGGAGAGAGGGGATGTAAGGGCTACTTGAAGTTAGAGAAGTCAATATTCATACTGCTGGGTTCAACTCAAACCTTATATATTTGGTTTAGTTTTATTTATATGTACTGTTGACAGCTTCAATTATTAACCCCCAAATATACTCAATGTCTTCCTGAACAGTGATATGCCATTGTACTCATGGTACTAGAGCGCCAGAGATCCAGGTTCAATCCTGACCGCGGGCGGTGTCAGTGTGCAGTGTGTACGTTCTCCCTGTGACCGTGTGGGTTTCCTCCGGGTGCTTCGGTTTCCTCCCACGTTCCAAAAACGAGCATGTTTGTAGGTGAATCGGCCTCTGTAAATTGCCCCTGGTGTGTAGGGAGTGGATGAGTAAGTGGGATAACCTGGAACTCTTGGGACCGGGTGTATGATGGTCGGCACGGACTTGGTGGTCTCAATGAAGGTAAGTGATCTTTAAAATATAATTAAAAGTTTAAAATAAGAACAGATAATGTTGGGCATACTCAGCAGGTCAGGCAGCATCTGTGGAGGGAACTACAATGGGTTCCTCAATTTACTTTAATAATAATAATAATAATAATAATAATATATTCCTTTATTCGTCCCACGCCGGGGAAATTTACAGTGTTACAGTGTTACAGCAGCAAAGTGGATAGCAAGAGTGTATTCTTAACCGTTACTATTGACTCGTCTGCTCTGCTGGGAGCAGTGCTGGTTGTGCAGTCTCACAGCAGCGGGAAGGAAGGACCTCCTATATCTCTCCTTCACACACTTGGGGTGAAGGAGTCTGTCACTGAAGGAACTACTCAGTGCAGTGACAGTGTCCAGCATGGGGGTGGGAGTCGTTGTCCAGCAGCGATGTTAGCTTTGCCATCATCCTCCTCTCTCCCACCACCTGCACTGAGTCGAGGGGGCAACCCAGGACAGAGCTGGCCTTCCTGACCAGCTTGTCGAGTCTCTTCCCTTCCGCCGCTGAGATGCTGCTGCTCCAGCAGACCACTCCATAGAAAATGGCTGATGCAACCACCGTGTTGTAGAAGGTCCTTAGGAGTGCCCCCTGCACTCCAAAGGCCCTGAGTCTCCTCAGCAGATAAAGTCTGCTCTGGCCCTTTCTGTAGGCGGCACGGTTGCGCAGCGAATGCAGCGCCGGAGACTCAGGTTCGATCCTGACTACGGGTGCTGTACTGTAAGGAGTTTGTACGTTCTCCCCGTGACCTGCGTGGGTTTTCTCCGAGATCTTCGGTTTCCTCCCACACTCCAAACACGTACAGGTATGTAGGTTAATTGACTGGGTAAATGTAAAAATTGTCCCTGGGTGTAGGATAGTGTTAATGTGCGGGGATCGCTGGGCGGTGCGGACTTGGTGGGCCGAAAAGGCCTGTTTCCGCGCTGTATCTGAAATATGAAAATATGAAAAAATATGTATAGCGCATCGGTGTTTTCGGTCCAGTCCAATTTATTATTGAGGTAGACACCCAGATACTTATAAGAGTCCACCTTCCCGATGTCCATTCCCTGGATGTTCACCGGTGTCGGGGGGACCTGGCTGTGCCTGCGGAAATCTACCAGCATCTCCCTGGTTTTCCCCGCGTTGATCCGGAGGCGGTTCCGCTGGCACCAGTCCACAAACTCTTTGATCAGTTCTCTATACGCCTGTAAGGGTGGTGGTATGCCTGGAATAGTCAGTAGACAAGAAGCCTTCTTCGAAATGTGATGACTGCATCGTGATTAGTGTTGCAACAGTTTAGTTTAGTTTAGTTTAGTTTAGTTTAGTTTAGTTTAGTTTAGTTTAGTTTAGTTTAGTTTAGTTTAGGTTAGGTTTGATTAGGTTAGTGAAGTGATACAGCATAGAAACAGGCCCTTCGGCTACCAAGTCCACGCCGATCATCGATCACCCATTCACACTAGTTCTATGTTATCCCACTTTCTCATCAACACTCCCTACACACCAGGAACAAATTAACAGCGGGTAATTAACCTACAAAGCCGCACGTCTTTGGGAATTGGGAGGAAATCGGAGCATCTCGAGGAAGCCCACGAGCTCACAGGGAGAACTTGCAAACTCCACACAGACAGCACCCGAGGTGAGGGTCGAACCAGGGTCTTTGGCGTCGTGATGCACCGGCTCTACAAGCTGCGCCACTGTGCCTCATTTGTAGGTTCACTCGTATTATGTGCTTCTGTGAAAACCATTATGTTACAGCTTGCCTTGACGAATCTTGACTATGAATACAACTGCCATCTCGTCCAAAGCCAAACTTTCTCTCAGACATCCAACCTTATGAAAGAAAATGAATGCCCCAGCGTAGAATATAAATGAGTCTGACGTAATCATAGACACCTTTATTACATTCTTGAATAATAAAATTAGAAATAGACATTAAAACACGGTACGATTGACTACAAATGACTTTCCCTTTTCTAATCTCAGTGCGATCAGAGTGAAAACCACATGTGTTTGCTATTTGGAAGGTCCCTTCCTCCATATTTAGTTTCCCTTCTCCATTTTGAAGACCACTCATTCTATTTTGAAGGTCCCCTCCTCCATTTTGAAGGTTCCCTCCTCCATTTTGAAGGTTCCCTTCCACCATTTTGAAGGTTCCCTTCTCCATTTTGAAGACCACTCACTCCATTTTGAAGGTTCCCTCCTCCATTTTGAAGGTTCCCTCCTCCATTTTGAAGGTTCCCTTCCACCATTTTGAAGGTTCCCTCCTCCATTTTGAAGGTTCCCTTCCATCATTTTGAGGGTTCCCTCCTCCAATTTGAAAGGTCCCTTCCACCATTTAAAAACTTCCCTCATCCATTTTGAAGGTTCACTCCTCCATTTTGAAGGTTCCCTCCTCCATTTTGAAGGTTCCCTCCTCCATTTTGAAGGTCCTTTCCTCCATCATTTTGAAAGGTTCCCTCTACCATTTTGAAAGGTCCCTTCCATCATTTTGAATGTTCCCTCCTCCATTTTGAAGGTCCCTTCCATCATTTTGATAGGTTCCCTCCACCATTTTGAAGGTCCCTTCCATCATTTTGATGGTTCCCTCCTCCATTTTGAAAGGTCCCTTCCATCATTTTGAAAGGTTCCCTCCTCCATTTTGAAAGGTCCCTTCCATCATTTTGAGGGTTCCCTCCTCCAATTTGAAAGGTCCCCTCCTCCATTTTGAAGGTTCCCTCCACCATTTTGAAGGTTCCCTCCACCATTTTGAAGGTTCCCTCCTCCATTTTGAAAGGTCCCTTCCATCATTTTGAGGGTTCCCTCCTCCAATTTGAAAGGTCCTCTCCTCCATTTGAAGGTTCCCCTCCACCATTTTGAAGGTTCCCTCCACCATTTTGAAGGTTCCTCCTCCATTTTGAAGGTTCCCTTCCATCATTTTGAGGGTTCCCTCCTCCAATTTGAAAGGTCCCTTCCACCATTTTAAAAGTTCCCTGATCCATTTTGAAGGTTCACTCCTCCATTTTGAAGGTTCCCTCCTCCATTTTGAAGGTCCCTTCCATCATTTTGAAGGTTCCCTCCTCCATTTTGAAAGTTCCCTCCTCCATTTTGAAGGTTCCCTCCTCCATTTTGAAGGTTCCCTCCTCTATTTTGAAGGTCCCTTCCATCATTTTGAAAGGTTCCCTCCTCCATTTTGAAAGGTCCCTTCCATCATTTTGAGGGTTCCCTCCTCCAATTTGAAAGGTCCCCTCCTCCATTTTGAAGGTTCCCTCCTCCATTTTGAAGGTTCCCTCCTCCGTTTTGAAGGTTCCCTCCTCCATTTTGAAGGTTCCCTTCCACCATTTTGAAGGTTCCCTCCTCCATTTTGAAGGTCCCCATTGCCTTGAAAACCCCTTCCACCATTTTGAAAACCCCTTCCACCATTTTGAAAACCCCTTCCACCATTTTGAAGACCCCTTCCACCATTTTGAAGACCCTTTCCACCATTTTGAAGACCCCGTCCTACATTTTGAAGAACCCCCTCTCCATTTTGGATGGTGCCCACCCCCCCCCCCCCCCCCCTCCCCGGCCAGATGGTGATTTTAAAGGGTGGAGCATTTCTACCGTTCTCTGTCTGCACTACAGCCCCGGGGTGCAACCGCAAGAAAACACCTGCACAAGGCTATGATAAAATGCATACCACACACATTAATCTAACGCTAGTCTCGGAGATTAAGTAAAAGCGCACTTCAGTTTCAAGCTCCACCGTGAGATGTTGTTGATCATTCGCATGCTAGCTTCCCGTCGAAGCTGGAGAGGGCGATGGCGAATGCTTGGACAGCACACATGGGGTAGCTATAATCCATGGTGAAAGCATCATCGGCCACACGTCCAAACTGCATTACCATGTAGTCGGCTGCGAGAGACACGGACAGAAGGGGCTTATTTCATATCACTCGATGTTTAATCCGACCCCCGCCCTTTCCCCCCGGTTTAGCACCACACGGCACGGTGGCGCAGCGGTAAAGTTTCTCCCTCACCGCGCCGGGGACCCGGGTTCGATCCCGACTGCGGGTGCTGCCTGTACGTAGTTTGCACGTTCTCCCCGCAACCCGCGTGGGTTTTCTCCGAGATCTTCGGTTTCCTCCCACACTCCAAGGACGTACAGGTTTGTAGGTTCATTGGCTCGGTGTCCCCAGTGCAAGTTGTCCCCAGTGTGTGTGGGACTAGTGTTAGTGTGCGGGGATGGCTGGTCGGACTCGGTGGGGCCGAAGGGCCTGTTTCCGCACTGTATCTCTAAACTGAACTAAACTAAACTAAAGCAATCTCCTGGTTGCTAAACACTTTAACTTTCCTTCCCATTCCCACTCCCACACTGACCTTTCTGTCCTCAGTCTCCTCCACTGTCAATGGAGCCAAACGCAAATTGGAGGAGCAGCACCTCATATTTCACTTGGCACAGCTTACAACCCAGCGGTGTGAATGTTGTTATCTCTAACTTCAAGTAACCCTTGCTTTCCCTCTCTCTCCGTCCCTCTCCCACCCTAGTTCTCCAACTAGTTTTTCTGTCCTCCTGTTAAATTTTACTGAACCATTCCACATTTCCTCGAACATTGTCTGCTTTGATCTGTCCTTTCCACACCTTACATTATCTTTGAAACCCTTCCATATCTCGTTTCCCTCTCCCCCGACTCTCGGTCCGACGAAAGGTCTCGACCCGAAACGTCATCCATTCCTTCTCTCCAGAGATGCTGGCTGTCCCGCTGAGTCGCTCCGGCATTTTGTGTCTATCTTTGGTGTGTAAACCAGCATCTGCAGTTCCTTCCGACACCCTTCTACAACCCAGCTTACAACTCAGCGCTATGAAAGTTGCTCTCTCTCATTCCAACTAACTCCAGCATTCCCTCGCCCCGCTCTCTCCCCTCCCCCATCCTAGTCATCCTACCAGTTCCACTGTTCGCATCCTTGTATCCCTCTCGTTAGCACACCTTCCCCAGCCAACAATGAACCATGATGGACTCCACCCTTCCTGAGCTCATCTGTTGCCAGCCTTGATTTGGTCTGGCCCTTCCTTCGCCTCCGATTTCCTTCCACCCTCTGAACCTGTCCTATCCATGTACCTGCCTAAATTTTACCTGCCTCAACTGCCTCCTCTGGCAGTTCTTTCCATATGCCCACCAGCCCCTGGGTGTAAAAAAAAATTACTCATCAGGTTCCTATTAAATCTTTCCCCCCTCACCTTAAACCCATGTCCTCTGGTTCTCGATTCCCCTACTCTGGGCAAGGGACTCTGTGCGTCTACCCGGTCTATTCCTCTCATGACTTCTACATTTCTGCAGCTAAGGATTATCAATGCAGTCAACTGATTTTGGAATGAAGGCTATTGTGATAGTTGCCATCGCAGAATTGTGGTGAACATTAATCTGCTGGTGCCTCTTTGGGAAGGAAATGTGCCGTTTCTACCTGGGTTGGCTGTGCATGATATAAGACTCGCAGATGGCTGCTAACTGCAGACCGGAACATCTTGGGAAACTATTCCCATCTAGCCTAATGAATGCCAGCTTTGTCATGGAGAACCATTCAATAACAATGAGATAAACAACTGTTTGAATGGCCCCGTGACTTTGTAAAATCTGTGCTGTTCAAGATTCAAGTGTTTTCAGACTCTAGACTTTCACTTTAGAGATACAGCTCGGAAACAGGCCCTTCGGCCCACCTCGTCCGTGCCGACTAGCCATCACTCCGTACATACTAACCATATTTTACACACACCAGGGACATTTTACAATTTTACCAAAGTCAATTAACCTACAAGCCTGTACGTGGGAGGAAACTGGAGCACCCAGAGAAAGCCCACGTGGTCGCAGGGCGGATTATAAGCTCCGTACAGACAGCACCCGTAGTCAGGATCGAACCTGGGGCTTTGGTGCTGTATGGCAGCAACTCTACCGCTGTGCCACTGTGTTGCCCGTAACAGTGTGAACTTGCTAACAACCATCATTAGACACAAAAAGCCGGCGTAACTCATCGGGTCAGGCAGCATCTCTGAAGAAAAGGAATAGGTGATGCTTCGGGTCGAGATCCTTCTGAGTCCGAAACGTCACCTATTCATTTTCTCCAGAGATGCTGCCTGACTCGCTGAGTTACTCCAGCGTTTTGTGTCCATCTTTGGTTTAAACCAGCATCTGCAGTTCCTTCCCGCACTTCCTAAACAACCATTAGTTCCTGACTGATCCATGTATGGGGAGAATCTAAACCCGTGTGGAGAACACAGGACTTTGGATCATCTGACTAATTTCTGAAATTAAAAAAGAGTGAAAGGGAAGTGGATGGAAGTGGGATGGGTCAGCGTGGTACGTTAGCACTGGAGAGTGATGGGATGGGTCAGCGTGGTACGTTAGCACTGTAGAGTGATGGGATGGGTCAACGTGACACGTTAGCACTGTAGAGTGATGTGAGATAGGATGGTACATGATACGTTAGCACTGGAGAGTGATGGGATGGGTCAGCGTGGTACGTTAGCACTGGAGAGTGATGGGATGGGTCAACGCGACACGTTAGCACTGGAGAGTGATGGGATGGGTCAACGTGATACGCTAGCACTGTAGAGTAATGTGAGATAGATGGGTCAACGTGGTACGTTAGCACTGTAGAGTGATGTGAGGTAGGATGGTCTCAAAATGCAAAAGGAGTTCAGTTAAAATGTTGGTGGTAGTGAAAATGGCCATGACGCTGCATAGTTGAGATAAGAAGTTCATTCTTGTCCCATTCTTAAGGTCCTGGCTTGGACTTTGTGTTTTCACACGTGCTGTTGGCTCTTAAACTGTCCTTTAAAATGCCTCAGCAAGCGTCTTGGTTACAATAAATCACGGCAGGTTTACGGCGGCACGGTGGCGTAGCGGTAGAGTTGCTGCCTTGCAGCACTTGCTGCATTCGGGCTCAGAGACCCGGGTACGATCCCGACTACGGGTGCTGTCCCTATGGAGTTTGTATCTTCTCCCCGTGACCGCATGGATTTTCTCTGAGATCCTCCGTTTCCTCCCGCACTCCAAAGATGTACAGGTTTGTAGGTTAATTGACTTGGTATGAGTGTAAATTGTCCCTGACATGTGTAGGATAGCGTTAATGTGCGGGGATTGCTGGTTGGCGTGGACTCGGTAGGCCGGAGAGCCTGTCTTCATGCTGTATCTCTAAACTAAACTAAACGAAACAAAACCACTTCAACCGCACCATCACCGTCTTAAGGGCAACTTTATTTATTTATTGTTTGATGGAAAGATACAGCATGGGAGCACCAAGTCCACACCAACCATCGATCATGCGATGGAGTGGTATAGTGTCACAGCAGTAGAGTTGCTGCCCTACAGTGCCAAAAACCCTAATTCGATCCCGACTACGGGTGCTGTCTGCATGGGGCTTGTACGTTCTCCCTGTGACCACGTGGGTTTGCTCCAGGTGCTCCGGTTTCCTCCCACACTCCAAAGGTGTACAAGGGAAAGGTTTAATAGGAACCCGAGGGGCAACTCTTTCACCCAAAGGATGCTGGATGTATGGAACAAGCTGACGGAGGAGGTAGTGAGGCAGGTACCATAGCAACATTTAAAAGACAATTGGACAGGTACATGTGTAGAAAAGGTTTCGAGGGATATGGGCCAAATGCGGGCAGGAGGGACAAATGTAGATGGGATGTCTTGGTCAGCATGGGGAAGTTGGGCTGAAGGGCCTGTTTCCATGCTGTATGAGTCTAAGACTGATTGCTTTCCAATCCATCCGAATCTCTCCATAATCTAGGGACTTCTGGAAGGTAAAATCCACCAACTCTTTAGCTGCTTTTCATAACCTCATAAGCATGTACTTAATCCCATTATTCTATCCAATGCTTCGTTTGAGGTATTAATTATTAAACGTAAGACAGTTTCAAAACTGGCTAAAGTAGATCGGGAAATTAGGCCCGAAGGCATGATATAAGGCAAGAAATAGCACATGGCACTTTAAAGAAAGGCTTCTTACTTTTCAACAAATATGCAATTAAAATGAAAAATAAAGGCTGCCACAGCCAACCAACAAAACATTTGTAACAAGACATTACACTGAAAGAAGAGGATTATAAGGTTGTGAAGGAAAGTGATCCTGAGGATTGCATGAATGTTCGAAACCAGCTAGAGGTGACTGAAGGGATGGGAGACTTGGAGGGCCGAAAAGGCCTGTTTCCGGCTGTATATATATATGATATGATGATATATATATATGATAAAACTAACAAGAAATACAGAAAGCACAAGTGAAGTGGGGACACAAGTGAAGTGGAGACACAATTTACACACAAATTCCTGGCAGAGGAAGGAACTGCAGATGTTGGTTTACACCAAAGGTATAAGGCCAAAGATGTTTTTTCCCTTCCCCACCTGATTATCCTGCTAGTTCCACTGTTCACATCCATATATCCCTCTGTTATCACCTCTTCCACAGCCAACAATGGACCATACAAACTCCATACAAAAAAATGCCACTATCGCAATGCCCCTCTCACTTCCCCCCCTCTAAGCTATTCTCTCCGACACACCCTGACTGCTCCTGCCATCTACCCAGACCATGGGTATTTACAATGGCGACAAACACACGGGCATGGCTTTGGGGTGTGGGAGGGGACCTGAGCACCTGGGGAAACCCAAGCAGTTGAAGGGTGGATGAGCAAACGTCACACATTCAGCACCAGAGGTCAGGATCAAACCCAAATGACTGAAGCTGGGCAGCAAATGGACCACCTGATGTTGCACTGTGGGCATGTCAGTGTGGGCAGAGAATTCATTAGCAGACGGAAGACAGCTAGAGATAAAAAGACACTTTTTAAACTTGGCAAGCAGTAATTGCCTGTGAACTTCATGTCTAGTTCCAGACAGTCACAATCCATATTAATGAATAGGATGAAGGATCTCAGTATATTGCATCCAAAGTTGTTCATGACACAGAGACAGTTTAGGACGCTAAGTTGTAGGGAGAATGTAAGATTAGCAAAGGATGTGGAAAGGTTAAACAGGTTGAGAAAGGTTAACCTGAAGTGTATTCAAGGCTGAATAGGATAGCATTTATTATAAAGGGATTGAGGGTTTGTGTTTAGGGCAGGGCAGTGGAAATAAGGTCAGCCGTGATCACCGGAGGAGGAGCCAGAAATGTACCTGGAGAGGGGAGATGGTTTACAGGGACTGATCCATGGATTAAGGGGAAGGACTTGGGGATTGGTGCATGGAGATAACACGCTGGGATGTGTGGAATGGTACATGGAGATGGGAGAGAGGAGGTGGGAGTGGTACATGGAGGCGAGGAGGGAATGTCTGGGGCAGTACAGGAAGATGAGGAAAGAGACAGGGGGAATGGTACACGGAGATGGGAAATGGTGGGGAATTACGCACGGAGATGGAAAGGGGATCTGGGAATGGTACTTGGAGAAGGGGAAAGGCTCATGGGAAGTTGCACATGCAGACAGGAATGGGATGCGGACAATTCCACCCAGAGATTGGGAAGAGGTTGCAGGCAATAGACAATAGACAATAGGTGCAGGAGGAGGCCATTTGGCCCTTTGAGCCAGCACCGCCATTCAATGGGATCATGGCTGATCATTCTCAATCAGTACCCCGTTCCTGCCTTCTCCCCATACCCCCTGACTCCGCTATCCTTAAGAGCTCTATCTAGCTCTCTCTTGAATGCATTCAGAGAATTGACCTCCACTGCCTTCTGAGGCAGAGAATTCCACAGATTTACAACTCTCTGACTGAAAAAGTTTTTCCTCATCTCAGTTCTAAATGGCCTACCCCTTATTCTTAAACTGTGGCCCCTTGTTCTGGACTCCCCCAACATTGGGAACATGTTTCCTGCCTCTAATGTGTCCAACCCCTTAATAATCTTATACGTCTCGATAAGATCTCCTCTCATCCTTCTAAATTCCAGTGTATACAAACCTAGTCGCTCCAGTCTTTCAACATATGACAGTCCCGCCATTCCGGGAATTAACCTAGTAAACCTACGCTGCACGCCCTCAATAGCAAGAATATCCTTCCAATGATACTTGGAGAAAGGGGAGGAGGAAGGCTATCTGGAGATGGTGGAAGTCTTGTAGATAATGGTGCTTGAAAATTGAGGAGGGAATTGGGGATTGTTCAAGGAGATGGAAAAAAAAGGACAAATTCAAACAAAGAGGGGAAAATACTGAAACCTTTGCAAGCGAGGCATTAGATTCACAAGTGCTCTCGATTGACAAAGGTCGAATGAATTCCAGCACTCAGTGTAATCTCCACAAAGCAAGGGATGCAACCCACCATCATTCTCGTGAACGATCTGGAAGTTCTTCACTGAGGCATGAGTGACTCTCCCGTGGAAGTTCAGCACGTAGGACTGCGTGTCATCATTCCACACCGGCGTCTTGTTGTGCAATTCGATTAAGTTCTCCGTGTTGTTGTTTTGCCATCTCACGAGCAGCCCGTCTTTGTCCTGAGGGGAAGCCCACATTTGTCCAGTCAGTGGAGGTCACGGTCACGTCTGCCTCTCCTCTACAATCTGGGCAGGACTGCATGGGACGTGAACCTTCTGCTGAGGCCCAGAGCTAGATGTGCTAGTAGGGCACGGTGGGAGAGTCGCTGCTTCGCAGCGCCAGAGGCCCGGATTTGATCCTGACTACGGGTGCTGTCTGTGCGGAGTTTGCATGTTCATCCCGTGACCTGCGTGGGTTTTTTTTCCGGGTTCTCTGGCTTCCTCCCACATTCCAAAGACATAGAGGGTTGCAGGTTAATTGGCTTGGTAAAAATTGTAAATTGTCCCTAGTGTGTGTAGGGTAGTGTTAGCATATGGGGATCGCTGGTTGGCACGGACTCGGTGGGCCGAAGGGCCTGTTTCTACCCTACATCTCTAAAGTCAAAGTCTACAGCCTAAAAACACTCTTGAATCTTGAACAGCACAGATTTTAAAAAGTCATCGGGCCATTAAAATAGTTGTACAGCTGAATCCCTGACAAAGCATTTATTCGGCTGGAAACTATTCAGTTTCTCTAAACTAAACTAAAATTAACGCTGTTTCAACCTCCAAGAACTTTCACTTCCATGTTAATAATTCCGTGTTAATAGTAATAATACATTAACAGTAACGTTAACTTAACATGTCAATAGTAATAACACTTCCATGTTAATAGTTTCTTCCATCACAACTCCCTTGGCGTGGTGGTAGAAGAAACTATTAACATCGATATCGATGGAGGATGGGGCAGCTTTAATGCACTGGTACACCTAGCTCTGGGCCTCAGCAGCAGGTTCCTTTAGTGTGGTTGTAGAGCGGGATGTGCTCTGGGACTGGGCAAAGTTCACTCCCTTAGCGTGGCGGTATCGACTCTGCCCGTGTGCGGGACATTGGTGGGAGGCGTTCACTTAGTCTAGAGATACAGCGCGGAAACTGGCCCTTCGGCCCACCACATCCACGCCGACCAGCGATCCCCACACACATAATACTATCCCACACGCTCCAGAGAGAAGTTACAATTTTACCAAGCCAATCAGTCTGCAAAAACCTGTACGTCTTTGGAGCGTGGGAGGAAACCGGAGCACCCGGAGGAAACCCACGCGGGTCTCTGGGAGAACGTAGAAACTCGGTACAGACAGCACCCGTAGTCAGGATCGAACCGGGTTCTCCGGCGCTGTAAGGTGGCAACTCTACCGCTGCGCCACCGTCCCACTTGCGTGTGAAGGGGATGATGCTCTGAATGGGCCAGGGTTGGGGTGGGGGAGAAATAACTAACTCTATTATGTCAAGGTTATGGGGATGGGTTAGGTCGGTTAATCAAGTCAGGGTGGGGTCACTAGCGATGGGGTAATTTACACCAGGGGGTGGGGAGAGGTCTTTACTCTGGGGTGGTTAAGGGAGTCCACACTGAGGGTGGGAGCCATTTACTGTGGGACTGTGGGATGGGGAGAGGTAGTGAGGGGTGGGGCATGGGTTACTCTGTGGCTAGGGTGGGTTACTGTGGATATTGGGCTGGGTCATTCACCCTGAGGTTACAGGGTGTTACTGTGTGGAGGTTAAGTGCTTAGTGTCGGTGGGCCGGTGTCCAGCAACACCTTAGATCAAAAGTAAATGAAAATGAAAAGGAAAATCTGCAAATGCTGGAAATCTACACCAAATACTGTGCAGAAAATGCTGGAAACACTCAACGGGACGGTGGCACAGCGGTAGAGTTGCTGCCTCTCAGCGCCAGAGACCCGGGTTCAATCCTGACTACGTGTGCTGTCTGGATGGAGTTTGTACGTTCTCCCCGTGACCTGCGTGGGTTTTCTCCAGGTGCTCCAGCTTCCTCCCACACTCCAAAGACGTCCAGGTTTGTAGGCTAATTGGCTTGGTATGAATGTAAATTGTCCCCAGTGTGTGTCGGATAGTGTTAGTGTAGGCCGGATCCACAGTGTGTGTCGGATAGTGTTAGTGTACGGGGTGATCACTTGTCGGCGTGGAAACGGTGGGCCGAAGAACTTGTTTCCGCGCTGTATCTCGAAACTAAACTATTCTATAAATGTATTCAAGAGAGAGTTAGATGTAACTCTTAGCATTAAAGGAATCAGGGGATATTGGGAGAAAACATGGACAGGGTACTGATTTGGGATGATCAGGCATGATCATATTGAATGGCGGTGCTGGCTTGAAGGGCCGAATGGCCTACTCCTGCACCTATTTTCTATGTTTCTGTGTTAAACTAAACTAAACTAAACTAAAGGACAGGCAGCGCCTGTAGAGAGAGAGAGAAACGGAGTTAAAGATTCAGGTCAAAGATCCTTGGTCTGTTCTGACCTTCTAGGAGTTGGCAGCATTTCCTGCCTTTGTTATCTCTCAGCGCAGTGTCGAACTGTGGGATGGAGGGGACCATTATGCCGGCGGACATTTTAAAAGCTTCGATCTGACTCACATTACGCGGACGGAAGGGGATGCGTTGCTGCTTCTCGTCCATCGCTGGGATAATCACCGACATCCTCCTGGGGCCTTTGAAACCAAGCACGTTGGTCCCCTGTAAAGAATTGACGTTTAACCACGTTACACGGTGCAGAAGATCGGGATGGAGCAGCTTCTCAATTAGGCCATTCGGCCCATCAAGTCTACTCCGCCATTCAATCATGGCTGATCTATCTCTCCCTCCTAACCCCATTCTCCTGCCTTCTCCCCATAACCCTTGACACCCGTACTAATCAAGAATCCATCTATCTCTGCCTTAAAAATATCCATTGACTTGGCCTCCACAACCTCCTGTGGCAATGAATTCCACGGATTCATTACCCTCTGACGAAAAAGATTCCTCCTCATCTCCTTCCTAAAGTAACGTCCTTTAATTCTGATCCTTTTCTCCAGAGAATAGTTTAGCCTGTCCCACTGAGTCACTCCAGCTTTTTGTGTGTGTCTTATGTGTATTCCTAGACCCTAATTCCCTGTGAAGATACTGCCCTGGTTTGACTTTGCAAATGCAACACCTTACACTTATCTGAAGTAAAGTCCAGTTGCTCTTCCTCGGCCCACTTGGCCATCAGATCAAGACCCTGCTGCATCTCATTGCCTCTTGGTCTCACCACCTGGGTATTTAATCTTCTCGGGCGCGGTGAATGGAATTGAACCTTGGGCTGTAATTTGTGAACATCTCTACTTCTGACCTTACAGGAGTGTCACTGGAGTAGCAGAAGCCAGACGGACCTCAAATATACCCTACACCTTCTCCTGGACTATCCACATTGAAGCAACGGCGGAGAAAGCACACCAACGCCTTTACCTGCATAGAAGGCTTAGGAAGTTCAGCATCTCCCCCAACAAATGGCACCAACTTCTACAGGTGCGACGCAGAAAGCATTCTATCAGGATGCATCACAGCGTGGTTTGGGAACAGCTCCATCCAAGACCGCAAGAAATTGCAGCCAATTTGTGGACGCAGCCCAGACCATCACACAAACCAACCTCCCTTCCATTGACTCCATCTACATCTCACGCTGCCCCGGCAAGGCCAGCAGCATAATCAAGGATGAGTCACACCCTGGCCACTCTCTCTTCTCACCTCTCCCATCGGGCAAAAGGTATAGAAGTGCCTTTTCCCTACTTCATAAGGAAAGACCATGCCAGAATCAGACAGCACAAAGGGCAGGGGAGAGTGAGCGTGCTCAGGAGATAAGACCAGAAGATATAGGAGCAGAATTAGGCCATTCGGCCCATTGGGCCTGCTCAGCCATTCGATTGTGGCTGATCTATTTTTCCCTCTCAACCCCATTGTCCTGTCTTCTCCCCATTACATTTGAAGCCCTCACTAACCAGGAACCAATCAATCTCTGCCTTACAAATACCCAATGACTTGGCCTCCACCGCCTTCTAGTGTGGGATAGTGTTGGTGTGTGGGGATCGTTGGTCGGCGCGGACCCAGTGGGCCGAAGGGCCTGCTTCCGTACTGTATCTCTAAACTAAACTAAACCACTGGAAATGTCTCCTCCACATCCATTCTGTCCAGGCCTTTCATTATTCATCCCTCTGCGGATAAAGGAACTGCTTAGTATTGGTGCTAATGTTCGAGACACCTTGCATTTAGATCCCAATGACTTAATTTGGACATCTTCATGTACCGTAGCAATGGTTAAGCTTCAAAGAGTCTTGACTTGTTTGTGATTTTGGATGTCCTGCAATTATTAAGGGCTCAGAACAAGTGCAATTCCTTCCTTCTTTCCAACATGACGTAAGCTGATGATTCTCTGAGACGAGCTTGTTGCTTGGTCACAGATACTCACGTAAGTGATGGCAGAGAGCTCCTGCCGGATGGATCGATCGGCCCTTGCCCGCTCAGGATTGAGTCCGTTGTCGAACACTGTGAACTTGGTGCCCATCAGGTTTGACCTTGGAAAGCCAAATAGGACAAAATAAAGTTGATGAGGAGGAAGTAAAGACGCTGGTTTAAACTGAAGATAGACACAGAATGCTGGAGTAACTCAGCGGGACAGACATCATCTCTGGAGAGAAGGTAGAGGTGACGTTTCAGACGTCTGAAGAACGGTGTCGACCCGAAATGTCGCCTATTCCTTTTCTCCAGAGATGCTGCCTGACCCGCTGAGTAACTCCAGCTTTTTGTGTCGATCTAAAATAAAGTTGATGTTTTCAAGAGGGAAATAATCATTAACAGCATCAGCAAAAGACCACGGAAGGATAAGAGTCCCAGGCGGCAGGAAGGCGCAGCAGTAGAATCGCTGCCTTACAGCACCAGAGGCCCGGGTTCGATCCTGACCATGGGTGCTTGTCTGTATGGAATGTGTACGTTCTCCCAGTGACACCTCAGGATTTCTCCGGGTTCTCCGGTTTCCTCCCACACGCCGAAGATGTACAGGTTCGTCGGCGAATTAGCTTTGGTAAACATTGTAAGTTGCCCCTAGTGTGTGGGATAGTGCTAGTGTACAGGGTGATGACTGGTCAGTGCGGACTCGGTGGGCCGAAGGGCCTGTTTCCGCGCTGTATGTCTGAAGCTTGAGTGTTGGGAGAATGACCAATCTTTTCATAAAATACCACAACGTGCAACCTTCCACCTCATCGCAGCCAGTTGATAAATGACTGAATGACTGGAGCGGCTAGGCTTGTATAACCATATAACAATTACAGCACGGAAACAGGCCCGTTCGGCCCTACCAGTCCACGCCGACCACTTTCTCTGACCTAGTCTCATCTACCTGCTCTCAGACCATAACCCTCCAATCCCCTCCCATCCATATACCTATCCAATTTACTCTTAAATAATAAAATCGAGCCAGCCTCCACCACTTCCACCGGAAGCTCATTCCACACAGCCACCACCCTCTGAGTAAAGAAGTTACCCCTCATGTTACCCCTAAACTTTTGTCCCTTAATTCTGAAGCTATGTCCCCTTGTTGGAATCTTCCCCACTCTCAAAGGGAAAAGCCTACCCACGTCAACTCTGTCCGTCCCTCTTAAAAATTTTAAAACCTCTATCGTCCCCCTCAACCTTCTACGCTCCAAAGAATAAAGACCCAACCTGTTCAACCTCTCTCTGTAGCTTAAGTGCTGAAACCCAGGCAACATTCTAGTAAATCTCCTCTGTACCCTCTCCATTTTGTCGACATCCTTCCTATAATTTGGCGACCAGAACTGCACACCATACTCCAGATTCGGCCTCACCAATGCCCTGTACAATTTCAACATTACATCCCAACTTCTATATTCGATGCTCTGATTTATAAAGGCAAGCATACCAAACACCTTCTTCACCACCCTATCCACATGAGATTCCACCTTCAGGGAACAATGTACAGTTATTCCCAGATCACTCTGTTCCACTGCATTCCTCAATTCCCTACCATTTACCCTGTACGTCCTATTTTGATTTGTCCTACCAAAATGCAGCACCTCACACTTATCAACATTAAACTCCATCTGCCATCTTTCAGCCCACCCTTCCAAAAGGCCCAAGTCTCTCTGTAGACTTTGAAAATCTACTTCATTATTAACTACACCACCTATCTTAGTATCATCTGCATACTTACTAATCCAATTTGCCACACCATCATCCAGATCATTAATGTAAATGACAAACAACAGTGGACCCAACACAGATCCTTGGGGTACTCCACTAGACACTGGCCTCCAACCTGACATACAGTTGTCAACCGTTACCCTCTGGTATCTCCCATTCAGCCATCCTTGCAACGTTGTATACACTGGAATTTAGAAGGATGAGAGGGGATCTTATCGAAACATATAAGATTATTAAGGGGTTGGACACGTTAGAGGCAGGAAACATGTTCCCAATGTTGGGGGAGTCCAGAACCAGGGGACACAGTTTAAGAATAAGGGGTAGGCCATTTAGAACTGAGATGAGGAAAAACTTTTTCAGTCAGAGAGTTGTGAATCTGTGGAATTCTCTGCCTCAGAAGGCAGTGGAGGCCAATTCTCTGAATGCATTCAAGAGAGAGCTAGATAGAGCTCTTAAGGATAGCGGAGTCAGGGGGTATGGGGAGAAGGCAGGAACGGGGTACTGATTGAGAATGATCAGCCATGATCACATTGAATGGCGGTGCTGGTTCGAAGGGCCGAATGGCCTCCTCCTGCACCTATTGTCTATTGTCTATTGCCTATAAATTGACAGTTAATAAGAGAATCAAGGTGTATGTGGTTAATACAAGATGGTGAAGCTGGCATGAAATATCAACAATTAACTTGAATGGCAGAGAAGGCATGAGGAGCTGTAAAGCCAATTCCAAATTCTACTTCTTACAAGATCAAAATCATAAAATAAAATAATCCTTGCAAAGTTTTGAAGGAAAAAGTATAGAAAAGTAAAATTGGGATGTTTGATAATCAATACTGACTCAGTGGGCTCTGGGGCCTGTAATCCATGTCGTATCTCTCTCTGACTGAAAAGGTCTTTGGTAAAATGGCATTGTGTACATGTCATTGTCAGTAAATAATGTGTTGAATATTATAACTTCTTTTTAATTTTGTAATAATCAGGATCGATCCTGACTCCGGGTGCTTGTTGTCTGTATGGAGTTTCCACGTTGTCTCCGTGACCTGCGTGGGGTTTCTCCGAGATCTCCAGTTTCCTGTCACACCCCAAATGTGTACAGGTTTGTCGGTTAATTGGTTTGGTTTCAGTGTAAATGATCCCTTAATGTGTGTAGGATAGTGTAAGTGCGTGGGGATCGCTGGTTGGCACGGACTCGGTGGGCCGAAGGGCCTGATACCACCGCGCTGTACCTCACAACTAAACTAAATCCAACGGCCAGAGACATCTTCACCTGTGGGAGCTGTGTGAGGGTTTGCCTGTCAAGGATAGGCCGAGATGGTGAGTGGGAGTCATAGTCATAGAGTCATAGAGTGATACAGTGTGGAAACAGGCCCTTCGGCCCAACTTGCCCACACCGGCCAATATGTCCCAGCTACACTAGTCCCACCTGGTCAATATCCCTCCAAACCTGTCCTATCCATGTACCTGTCTAACTGTTTCTTAAACTTTGGGATAGTTCCTGCCTCAACTACCTCCTCTGGCGGCTTGATCCATACACCCACCACCTTTTGTGTAACAAGGTTACCTCTCGGATTCCTATTAAATCTTTTCCCCTTCACCTCCAACCTATGTCCTCTTGTCCTCGATTCCCCTACTCTGGGCACGAGACTCTGTGCATCTACCCGATCTATTCCTGTGGGATCGACAGACTGTACGAGGCACAACCTGAGTTTTCCGATGAAGTTCTCTCCCCCTCTGGACAGGTCCGTTGGATCTATGGAAATGAGGTAATTGGAAGTTTTGCACCTTTTCCTCTTTCTTCCAGCGAGCAAGAAAACCTGGGAGGAAAGAACAAGATTTAGCTGGAAGCAGGGATAAACCCGGGATTAGCCAATGACGTAAAGTCTGAATTTAAATCCCAATCTGTTCATCACGACGGTTTTATTTTCTGCTGTGGCTTTCAGTAGCATAGCATCCGGTGGTTGAGGGCAAGTATCATGTGAGCATTGATGCAGTGTGCAGAGACCGACTGATTGACTGCGAAGTCATTCCCTCCGTAACATGTGAGGAATAGAAACATGGAAAATTGGTGCAGGAGGGGGCCATTTGGCCCTTTGAGCCAGCGCCGCCATTCATTGTGATCATGGCTGATCGTCCACAATCAGTAACCCATGCCTGCCTTCTCCCCATACCCCTTGATTCCACTAGCCCCTAGAGCTCTATCTAACTCTCTTTTAAATTCATCCAGTGAATTTGCCTCCACTGCCCTCTGTTGCAGAGAATTCCACAAATTCACAACTCTCTGGGTGAAAAAGTTTCTTCTCACCTCAGTTTTAAATGGCCTCCCCTTTATTCTTAGACTGTGTCCTCTGGTTCCGGACTCCCCCAACATTGGGAACAATTTTCCTGCATCTAGCTTGTCTAGTCCTTTTATGATTTTGTACGTCTCTATAAGATCCCCTCTCATCCTTCTAAACTCCAGTGAATACAAGCCTTGTCTTTCCAATCTTTCCTCGTATAACAGTCCTTATGAGAAACCTGCCACTCTGATCAATAATGCCACAGATCCAACACACATTGTGCCCAACCTCACTGGCAACTACTTAACCATTTCAAGATGGATTATGAGATAGAATTGCCCGGGAGCCAGCTCCGTCCAAGACCGCAAGAGAACTGCGGACGTAGCCCAGACCATCACGCAAACCAACCTCCCTTCCAATAACTCCATCTACACCTCGCGTTGCCTCGGCAAGGCCAGCAGCATAATCAAGGACCAGTCGCACCCAGGACAGTCCCTCTTCTCCCCTCTCCCATCAGGCAAGAGGTACAGAAGTGTGAAAACGCACACCTCCAGATTCAGTTTCTTCCCAGCTGTTATCAGACAACTGAACCATCCTACCGACAACTCGAGAGCGGTCCTGAGCAACTATCTATTTCTTTGATCGGACTTTACTGGCTTTATATTGCACGGTGTTTTTTTTAACGTTATTCCCTTTATAATGTATCTGTACACTGTGGACGGCTCGGTTATAAAATAATCATGTACTGTCTTTCCGCTGACTGGTTAGCACGCAACAAAAGCTTTTCACTGTACCTCGGCACATGTAACAAATAAACTAAACGAATCTCATACTCAGGAATTTTGTGAAGTCGCAAGATTTCTGCTATTTTAGTTTCTTGGAGGTATGAGGATTATTGAACCTTCGCTGCAGAAGCTTAAGACTGTAACACATGGGAGCAGAATCAGCCCAACAGGTCTACTCCGCCATTCAATCATTGCTACGCTACTTTTCCCTCTCCTGCCTTCACCCCGTAACCTTTGACGCCCTTCTTAAACAAGAACGTATCAATCTCCGCATTAAAAATACCCAACGTCTTGGACTCCACCGCCGTTTGTGGCAATGAATTCCACAGATTCACCTCCCTCTGGCGAAAGAAATTCCTCCTCATCTCCTTTGTAAAGCTTTGTCCTTTTATTCTGAGGCAGTGCCCTCTGGTCCTAAATTCCCCCACTATTGGAAAGATCCTCTCCACGTCCACTCTATCCAGGCCTTTCGTTATCCGAAGCACACCTAGTACACTGTACACTGTGTACTAGGTGTTGAGTCGAGTTGAGTATAGGAGCAAAGGAGTTGAGTATAGGAGCAAAGAGGTCCTTCTGCAGTTGTACAGGGCCTTAGTGAGACCGCACCTGGAGTACTGTGTGCAGTTTTGGTCTCCAAATTTGAGGAAGGATATTCTTGCTATTGAGGGCGTGCAGCGTAGGTTTACTAGGTTAATTCCAGGAATGGCGGGACTGTCATATGTTGAAAGACTGGAGCGGCTAGGCTTGTATACACTGGAATTTAGAAGGATGAGAGGAGATCTTATCGAAACGTATAAGATTATTAAGGGGTTGGACACGTTAGAGGCAGGAAACATGTTCCCAATGTTGGCGGACTCCAGAACAAGGAGCCACAGTTTAAGAATAAGAACAGAGATGAGGAAAAACTTTTTCAGTCAGAGAGTTGTGAATCTGTGGAATTCTCTGCCTCAGAAGGCAGTGGAGGCCAATTCTCTGAATGCATTCAAGAGAGAGCTAGATAGAGCTCTTAAGGATAGCGGAGTCAGGGGGTATGGGGAGAAGGCAGGAACGGGGTACTAATTGAGAATGATCAGCCATGATCACATTGAATGGCGGTGCTGGCTCGAAGGGCCGAATGGCCTCCTCCTGCACCTATTGTCTATTGTCTGTTGTCTAGTGTCGACCAGCGTTCACTGAAGAAAGGTCTCGACCTGAAACATCACCCATTCCTTCTCTCCGGAGATGCTGCCTGTCCCGCTGAGTTACTCCAGCATTTTGTGTCTAATGTCAACCTGTGATCCCTGTACACTAGCACCATCTTGCAGATGAGGAACAATTTACAATTTTTACCAAAGCCAATTAACCTACAAACCTGCACATCCTTCCTGTGTAATCGATCATTGAAATATATTTTCTGTCGCACTGAAAACCCATGTTAGGTTTATTAAACGCTCATGCTCGGCTGTAAATTGAAACTGGCCTTTTCCCACTGACGGAATAAACGAGCCCACTGCCAAATGTCACCTCTTGGGATTGAAAGCAATTTCTTCAGCAGCTGAAGAAAAGTTGACACCGTGGAAAGCCGAGGTTAACGGCCCCTAAGGATGGTGAAGGGTCAGACAGAGAGAGAGATGAGGTAAAATGTGTGGCATAAGCACAAACCATTCCTCAGGGAACTGGTAGAAGGGTCTCGGCCCGAAACGTCGTCTATCCACGTTCTCCAGAGGTGTTGCCTGGCCCACTGAGTTACTCCAGCACTTTGCTTGTTTGTTCATAAGTCATAGGAGCAGAATTAGGCCATTCGGCCCAGTGAGTCTCTCTCAGCCATTCGATCGTGGCACAGACCATGGCTGGGCCTTTCCCTCCCAACCCCATTCTTCTGCCTTCACCCCAAAACCTCTGACACCCATACTAATCACCAACCTGTCAATCTCTGCTTTAAACATACCCACTGACTTGGCCTCCACAGCCGCCCGTGGCAATGAATTCCACAGATTCACCACCCTCTGGATCCTAATCTGTCTTCTTCAGGCCAGTGGTTTCTATCTCCAAGCCTTGGTCTCTGATGAACCGTTCCAAACGGTTAACTTCCACGCGCTGGCATCTTACACGTATGTGACCCGGCATCTTACCCCTATGCGCGCCTGCATCTTACACACGTATGTGCACCGGCATCTTACAAGCATGTGCACCAGCACCTCACGTGTATGTGCACCGGCACCTCACGTGTATGTGCACCGGCATCTCACATGTATGTGCACCGGCATCTCACTTGTATGTGCACCGGCATCTCACGTGTATGTGCACCGGCATCTCACGTGTATGTGCACCGGCATCTCACATGTATGTGCACTGGCATCTCACATGTATGTGCACCGGCATCTCGCATGTATGTGCACCGGCATCTCACATGTATTGCACCGGCATCTCACTTGTATGTGCACCGGCATCTTACAAGCATGTGCACCAGCACCTCACGTGTATGTGCACCGGCATCTCACATGTATGTGCACCGGCATCTCACTTGTATGTGCACCGGCATCTCACATGTATGTGCACCGGCATCTTACAAGCATGTGCACCAGCACCTCACGTGTATGTGCACCGGCATCTCACATGTATGTGCACCGGCATCTCACATGTATGTGCACCGGCATCTCACATGTATGTGCACCGGCATCTCACATGTATGTGCACCGACATCTCACATGTATGTGCACCGGCATCTTACGCTGGGCCGAACGGCCTAATTCTGCTGAGTGACTCCAGCATTTTGTGATAGCTACAAGTTATTGAGTAAAATGACTGTTAAATAGCTTCCTCCATCGTGGCTATTGTTCCGACCCAAAATATCACACCTACCTTCTTGTTCTCGTCGGTGTCCAAGTGCAGGTAGTAGGTGGGGTACAGACCTCGATCCATGCCTTTATTGTCCCTGGTGACTTTGCATTTGATGGTGGAGCCCTGGGCCGCTGGCTGTAACACAAACGTCTCCAGGTCATCGATTTCCAGGATGGGAGACTCTGCCCTGGTGGTGATGCTGCCCTGGGAACAGAAGACGAGTGTTGGGCAGTCAGGGAGCGGTCTCTGACCGCTGCAACTCCAGCCCAGTGCCCCCCACCGGGCCAAACGACCGCCAAGACCCCGCAAGCCAAACACATTTGGAACACAGAACACGGAACGGTACAATATGCAGGACGCAAACTGCAGACGCCGGTTTAAATCGAAGGTAGACACAAAACGCTGGAGTAACTCAGCGGGTCAGGCAGCATCTCGGGAGGGAAGGAATGGGGTCCGAAACGGAAGATCTCGGAGAAAACCCACGCAGGTCACGGGGAGAACGTACAAACTGCGTACAGACGGCGCCCGTAGTCGGGATCGAACCCGGGTCCACGGCGCGGTAAGGCGGCAACTCTACCGCTGCGCCACCGTGTCGACCATTACGTGCTTATTATGGTGTTTCCAGTGTACTGTGTACATATCTGTGGTGCTGCTGCAAGTAAGAAGTTCAGTGTTCCGTCTTGTTCCGTCTTGGGACATATCGCAATAAAACACTTTCTCTCTCTATCTCTCTCTCTCTCAATCTTTCTCTCTCTCTATCTCAATCCATGTCCTTTCTCAATGCCTGACTCCTTGTCAGTGGCTTCTGAATAATACCCGCTGGGTCTAGTCTGATGCAGCACCTGTTCTACTCCTTTAGTACATAAAGCATGGGGGTACGGGGAGAAGGCAGGAACGGGGTACTGATTGAGAATGATCAGCCATGATCACATTGAATGGCGGTGCTGGCTCGAAGGGCCGAATGGCCTCCTCCTGTACCTATTGTCTATTGTCTATAGTGCAGCTCAAGTATAAGCCCTCGGCCCACAAGGTCTGTGCCAAACATGGTGCCAAGAACAACTCCAGCATCTCCGGAGAAAAGGAATAGGTGACGTTTCGGGTCGAGACCCTTCATCAGACCCGACCCGACACGAAACGTCACCCATCGCTTCTCTCCAGAGATGCTGCCCGACCCGCTGTGTTACTCCAGCATTATGTGTCTATTTTCATTGTAAAAACCAGCATCTGCAGTTCCTTCCCACACATGATTTGGCAACAATCCCATTCCCACGCACAATCGACGGCCTGTTATCATTCCAGTGTTTAGGAAGTTAATGAATAAGATCACCAAGTCATTGACTGAACTGCAGAAAATATAAACTTACACCGGTTGACTTTTTCTTTGCAGACTTTCCCTTTCTGTTGCTGTTCCTTTGTGCAGTTTTACTTTCCTCATCTTCAGATTCTGTCGGATCAGAGTCGAGAGTCAAGAACGTTTACAGAACACTCACAAGAAATATAATCGTATCGTGGACGCAGCTTTGCAGAGATTCGTGGACAGCACACAGACCACCGCACGAACCAACCTCCCTTCCACTGACTCCATCCACACCTCACGCTGCCT
The DNA here is from genome assembly GCF_053455715.1 of Rhinoraja longicauda. Lineage (NCBI taxonomy): Eukaryota > Metazoa > Chordata > Chondrichthyes > Rajiformes > Arhynchobatidae > Rhinoraja > Rhinoraja longicauda. The sequence continues at coordinate 26,933,015 of NC_135976.1, read as the reverse complement.
CGGCAAGGCCAGCAGCAAAATCAAGGACAGATCGCACCCTGGCTCCTCTCTTTACTTCCCTCTCCCTTCAGAAGTGTGAAAACGCACCCTTCCCAGATTTAGGGACAGTTTCTTCCCCGACTATTATCAGGCAACTGAACCATCCTACCAATGACCAGAGGAACCCTCCAGAGCTACTATCTACCTCATCTGAGACCCTCAGTCTATTTCTGATTGGACTTTCCTGGACTTTATCTTACACTAAACATTATGCACGTTATTCCTTTTATCATGTATCCGTCCGTACCCAGTGGACCCTTCTTGGTCATCTGTAGCCAGCCCTGATTTGTTCTGGCCCTTTCCTACCTACAGTTCCCTCCCCCCAACTCCCCCTCCCACCCCCCCCCCCCCCCCCCCACCCCCTTCTACTTTCAGCCTGAAGAAGGGTTCCGACAGAGGGCATAAACTCAGAATAAAGGATGTACCTTTGGAAAGGAGATGAGGAGGAATTTATTTCGTCAGAGCGTGGTGAATCTGTGGAATCCATTGCCACATGCGGCTGTGGAGGCCGAGTCAATGAATATTCTTACGGCGGTGATTGACAGATGCATGATTTGTACATGTGGCAGGGGTTATGGAGAGAAGGCATGAGAATGGGGTTGAGTGGGAAAGATGGATCAGCTATGATTGAATGGCAGAGTAGACTTGATGGGCTGGATGGCCTAATTCTGCTCCTAGAACTTATGAACGTACAAACTCCGGACAGACAGCACCCGTAGTCAGGATCAAACCCGGGTCTCTGGCGCTGTAAGGCAGCAACTCTACCACTGTGCCACCACGCTGCCCTTGAATGCTTCAATGATACCCCATGCGTCTTGATTTCAACGCATGACACACAATTGGGCCTGGTACTTGTCCGGGCTGTGAGTATTGACTGCATCTAGTGGCAGGACAGTCTGACCTACTGTGGGAGGTCATGGAGAGGCAGTGCTGAGGGAGGGAGGGAGAGAGGGAGAGAGGGAGAGAGGGAGAGAGGGAGAGAGGGAGAGAGGGAGAGAGGGAGAGAGGGAGAGAGGGAGAGAGGGAGAGAGGGAGAGAGGGAGAGAGGGAGAGAGGGGAGGGAGGGAGGGAGGGAGGGAGGGAGGGAGGGAGGGAGGGAGGGGAGGGAGGGAGGGAGGGGAGGGAGGGAGGGAGGGAGGGAGGGAGGGAGGGAGGGAGGGAGGGAGGGAGGGAGGGAGGGAGGGAGGGAGGGAGGGAGGGAGGGAGGGAGGGAGGGAGGGAGGGAGGGAGGGAGGGAGGGAGGGAGGGAGGGAGGGAGGGAGGGAGGGAGGGAGGGAGGGAGGGAGGGAGGGAGGGAGGGAGGGAGGGAGGGAGGGAGGGAGGGAGGGAGGGAGGGAGGGAGAGAGGGAGGGAGGGAGGGAGGGAGGGAGGGAGGGAGGGAGGGAGGGAGGGAGGGAGGGAGGAAGGAAGAGCCTGGCGGAAGGCCAGTGATACTTTACTAAGCAAAGGGCAGGAGCGACTGAAGCAGGTGTCACCTTTCTTCTTGGCCTTTTTCTCCTTGTTCGCTGCACCTCCAGCCTGGAGCAGGTTGGTCGCTCGCTTCTTCTGTTTGGTTTTTGTGGCCTTTGGGTTGGGTTCTGGGTCCTCACTCTCATCCTGCTCCGACTGTACCCCTGGGCAGTGGAGCGGCGGAAAGTGCAGGCACAAAGAAAAGAAAGACGAACAGAGTGAATCAGAAGATGGAGGGAAGAAAATAACTCAAAGTGTATTGAGAAGCGTCGAGCAATACTGACTCGGGTGGCTGGCTGTCTGTCAACTCTCCTGATTTTCATTCCCGTTCAAATCCATTGGGAATTTACTGACCACCCATTGATAGAATGGCCCCTCGGCCCACTATCAACCTCAGTACTTTCTGCTCTCGGCACTTCCATCTACACTTCACGCTGCCTCAGCGAGGCCACCAGCATAATCAAGGACCAGTCTTACCCTCTCCTCCCCTCTCCCATCAGGCAAGATTTACAGAAGTGTGAAAACACACACCTCCAGATTCAGGGATAATATCTCCCATCTTATCACCAACTAGAGAGCGGTCCTGATCTACCATCCACCTCATTGAGACCCTCGGGCTATCTTGATAAGAAAATAACTGCAGATGCTGGTACAAATCGAAGGTATTTATTCACAAAATGCTGGACTAACTCAGCAGGTCAGGCAGCATCTCGGGAGAGAAGGAATGGGTGACGTTTCGGGTCGAGACCCTTCTTCAGTCTGAAGAAGGGTCTCGACCCGAAACGTCACCCATTCCTTCTCTCCCGAGATACTGCCTGACCTGCTGAGTTACTCCATCATTTTGTGAATAAATACCTCGGACTATCTTTGATCAGATTTAACAGGACTTTATCTTGCACTAAATATCACTCCCTTTATCCTGTATCTGTCCACTGATTGTAATAATGTATAGTCTTTCAGCTGGTTATACAGCATGCAACAAAAAAATATTTTCGCTGTACCTTGGTTCATGTGATAATAGAGTAAACTAAAGTAAACTAAACTGAGCACTTATTCTAGTGGAGAGTTACTAGTCCTGACATACACCAGTGTTTAGAGCAGCTGGCAATCGGGATAGAATTTATCAGTTTCCTTTGCTGTTGGGTCAAGGACCGTTGACTGAATTTAGCCCAAGGCTTCTGTTGCCAATGGTTTTAAATCTCAAGCCCTAAGGATCCTGAATCTCTTGAGAGAGAGAGAGCTAGATAGAGCTCTTAAGGATAGCGGAGTCAGGGGAGAAGGCAGGAACGGGGTACTGATAGAGAATGATCAGCCATGATCACATTGAATGGCGGTGCTGGCTCGAAGGGCCGAATGGCCTCCTCCTGCACCTATTGTCTATTGTCTATTGACAATGGAAGCAGTTTTTCAATGTCAGTGCTTGTCGACCAAACACCTCCCCATTCTCTGCGAATGCAAGACTGCCTGTCATACCCTAGTGAATGTAACGCCAGTTGATGCATTGGGAATACCAGACAGCAGAATAAAGATGAGGACAGATCAGAATACAGATGTGGGAATTTTGAGCAATAAACAAACTGTGCAGGAATACAGCAGGTCAGGTAGGAAAATAGACAGTCTGAAGCAAAGATACTAGAGGAACAAGATAGACCGCTCGACCCTAAGACCCGTAGTACGTCACGGCGCCATTTTAGTAGGCAGAAACTTGCAGAAACATTTTAAAAGAAAAATAACAAAAATCTGTGAATTGATAGATGAGATATATTCTGCATTTTAATGGTACCATCACACATACTTTTCCCCCAAAGCACTGATTACACTGCGAGAGGCATAGTGAACGCCGGGTTTGGCTACTAAAATGGCGGACGCTACGCTCCTTTGCGTACCACACTTCAGTATAGGCGATTTCAACGGAGTGGTCCATCTTGTTACTCTGGTATCTTTGGTCTGAAGAAAGGTCCCGACCCAAAACGTCATATGTTAATTTCCATCCTTGGGACTTGGGAGTGCTGGTGCGGGACTCCCACAAGGTTAATCCGCATGTCGAATCAGTAGTAAGGAAATCAAACTCAATGCCAGCATTTATTCCAAGAGGGCTTGTATACAAAAACAGGGATGTAATGCTGAGGCTCTACAAGGCGCTGGGAAAGCCGCATTTGGAATATTGTGAGCAAATTTGGGTACCATATCTGAGGATGTGCTGGCTCTTGGAGAGGGTCCAGAGGAGGTTTACAAGAACGATCCCAGGAATGAGTAGGTTAACCTATGATGAGCATTTGGCGGCACAGGGCCTGTACACGCTGGAGTTTAGAAGAATGGGGGGGGACCTTGTTGAAACATAGAGAATAGTGAAAGGCTTGGATAGAGTGGATGTGGAGAGGATGTTTCTAGGACTAGAGGTCATAGCCTCAGAATTAAAGGGTGTTCTTTTAGGAAGGAGATGAGGAGCAATTTATTTAGTCAAAGGGTGGTGAACCTGTGGAATTCTTTGCCACAGAAGGCTGTGGAGGCCAAGTCAGTGGATATTTTTAAGGCAGAGATAGATAGATTCTTGATTAGTACGGGTGTCAGAGGTTGATAGGGAGAAGTCAGGAGAATGGGGTTGGGAGGGAAAGTTAGCTGGCCTAATTCTACTCCTATCACTTATGACCAGATGACCTTATGACCAGATGACCTTATGACCAGATGACCTTATGACCAGATGACCTTATGACCAGATGACCTTATGACCAGATGACCTTATGACCAGATGACCTTATGACCAGATGACCTTATGACCAGATGACCTTATGACCAGATGACCTTATGACCAGATGACCTTATGACCAGCCACCACTGATATCCTCCAGCATTTGGGTTTTGAGCAGAATAAAAAATGGTTTAGTGCAAAATGAAAAACGGAGGAGGTGACGTGTCGGGTCGAGACCCTTCTTCAGACTGAGAGTGGATAGACGGGGGAACGAGGCTAACCTTTCTTTCTGCTTCTGGCCTTTATCTCACCCCCGGCCTGAAAGGTTAAGGTGGTATCCTTTCTGGGGGTTTTGCTGGATTTCCCTCTGGTCTTGGACTCGGGCTCATCCTTGTCTGGTTCTGAACGGCAGCCGGTGACGGATGCAGGCGGTGAAAGCGTGAAGAGAAAAAGTCAGTCAGACCGGGAGATGGGAACACCAGGAGATCAGCAACAGAAGCAGGTCTAGGCTACTCGTGACAACGCAAGGCCGAGAAAGGGAGGATACAGGAACCAGAGATTAGTGGAAATGGATTTGCGGATCAGAGCAATGGAGAGAAGGAAAGGGTAATCAGAAGATCCTCCCTGTCCATTAGAAGGAGGTTAACTTAGAGCACCAAAGGCAGGGATGAAGGCCCAAAAAAATATATAAATATAGAACGTCAAGAAGATGAATGACCTTATATGTGTAGGAAGGAACTGCAGAAGCTGGTTTAAACCGAAGAGAGACACAAAAAGCTGGAGTAACTCAGCGGGACAGGCAGCATCTCAAAGCATCTGAAGGGTCTCGACCCGAAACGTCACTATTCCTTTTCTCCAGACTTGCTGCCTGACCCACTGAGTTACTCCAGCATTTTGAGTCCTTCTTTGATCTTATGTGTTTATTTGAAATATCATGAAATCCCACTCTCAACCACTAGAGACATTGCGTCATGCATCATGGAAACAGGTCCTTTGCCCCAACTCGTCCATGCCAACCAAGATGCCCCATCTAAGCTAGTCCCATTTGCCTGTGGTTGGTCCATAACTCTCTAAACCTTCCCTATCCATGTCCCAGTACTTTTTAAATGCTGTTATAGGACCTGCTTCAACCTCCATATACTTGTTCCTTATACCCACCACCCTCCATTTCCCCCTCATACTAAATCTAGGACGCAGCGGTAGAGTTGCTGCCTTACCATGCTTCCAGCGCCAGAGACTACGGGTGCTGTCTGTACGGAGTTTGTACGTTCTCCCCGTGACCTGCGTGGACTTTCTCCGAGATCAGTGAATAGCGATCCCAGCACATTAACGCTATCCTACATATTAGGGTCAATTTACACTTATACCAAGCCAAATAACCTACAAACCCGTACGTCTTTGGAGTTTGGGAGGAAACCGAAGATCTCGGTGCACACCCACGTGGTCACGGGGAGAACGTACAAACTCCATACAGACAGCGCCCGTAGTCAGGATCGAACCCGGGTCTCTGGTGCCGTAAGGCAGCAACTCTACCGCTGCGCCACCGTGCCGCCCGGTCCTGAGATCTACGGTTGTGTTCTGCAGGTCCTCATCTCTATCAGAGAGGCTTTGGAGAAACAACCTACAATGTACCAGTTTTGTAGCAGGAAATGGAACCGGCTGAGGGTGGAATGAAGGATGTGAGCTCGATCACTGCCAACAGTGTGAAGCTTGGGGAACGTGACCTCCCTTTAATGAATAACCAATGTTCTTTCCTGAACTCAACTCATTCACCATGGGAGCTGCAAATCATTGATTCCCTTCAGATGATGGAGGGAGCGGCCTCCTTTCTCATGTTAAATTCCGAGCCTGATTACTACATGTTGCATCACAGCGTGGTTTGGGAACAGCTCCATCCAAGAATGGTGCATACATATACATAAATATATACAATATAATATATATGTGTGTATATATATATATTATATACATGCACACACTCAAGAGCATACAGGCAATCATAAAGACATATCGTGTACACACACACGTACACTCTCACACATGTGAAACATGATGACCTACACAGTAAACACAAGGAACTGCAGACCTATGTACAAACACGGGTGATCTCATACGCACACCAAAGCACACACACGCATGCACACACCAATGTACACACATACACACAGGTGCTCACACATGCACAAACGCACACCCACATGCACAGACACGCCAAGGTGCACACACGGATACACACACACTGGCACGCAGACACACACGTGTGCACAAAGACACACCCATATGCACAGACACCCATGTGCACACACACTCACACACATACACTCACAGGAACACACACCCCACATGCACAGGCACACCCAGGTGCACACACGGATACATACACCGACGTGCACACACACACACACACACACACACACACAGACTTTAAACGTGATACCGGTTGAATGCCTGACCTTTGTGTTTAGATTTTCTCTCTCTTGGCACTTTCTTTTTCGCACGATTTGTGGCAGTCACCTCTAATTCCTCTTCCTCCTTGTTCTCGGCATCCTCACCCCTAGACTCCTCTGTGATGAAGTTTCGTTAAATGAAAGAACATAAAATGAAGGCATTCTTTGCGCGAGAACGCAATGTCAGCGATATCCGGGCAAGGCAATTAGTTGGTGAGCAAGCAGGTGATGTGAGTGCCTGTGGGAGTAACATAGAGTGGAAGCAGCTCCACTCTTGCAACGCTACAGGTGGGGGATGGCTGTGTACAGACTGAGGTCCAACGTTGCAGGGGGATTTCATCAGCATTAAGCTGGGAGGTTCTGAGATCAGGAAGAACTTTTTCAGTCAGAGAGTGGTGAAGGTGTGGAATTCTCTGCCTCAGAAGGCAGTGGAGGCCAGTTCGTTGGATGCTTTCAAGAGAGAGCTGGATAGAGCTCTTAAGGATAGCGGAGTGAGGGTGTATGGGGAGAAGGCAGGAACGGGGTACTGATTGAGAGTGATCAGCCATGATCGCATTGAATGGCGGTGCTGGCTCGAAGGGCTGAATGGCCTACTCCTGCACCTATTGTCTATTGTCTATCATGCGAGGTGCTACATGAATGGATGCTTGCTTTTCCCCCTCAAAGCTTGCCATTTTGGGCCATGGTGGAGTTGCTGCCTTACAGCACCACAGACCCGGGTTCCATCCTGACTGCGGGAGCTGTCTGTGCGGAGTTTGTACCTTCTCCCCGTGACCCGCGTGGGTTTTTCTCCGGGATCTCCGACTTCCTCCCACACTCCACAGACGCGCAGGGCTTGTAGGTGAATTGGCTCGGTGTCATTGTAAATTGTCCCCCGTGTGTGTGGGACAGTGTAAGTGTGCGGGGGATCGGACTCGGTGGGGTTTGTCTCTGCGCTGCATCTCTGAACTAAACTTAGGTGCCTCACAAAATGCTGGAGTAACTCAGCGGGTCAGGCAGCATCTCTGGAGAGGTATGTTTGAAGAACCCGAAACGTCGGCCGTTCCTTCTCTCCAGAGATGCTGCCTGTCCCGCTGAGCGACTGCGGCACTTTGTGTCTATGCATGTTTCAACGTTGCTTTGCGTGGTGGGATGCGCTGGGCTGTGCTGGGCACCATCGCCGGGCTGGGTCCACGTACCTTGCTTTTTGCACGCTTTGCCAACAGTGAAATAGGATGCTGGATTCTCCTTCTTCTTCTTGGGGTCTTTGATGAACTTGGCGTAGGGGTCTTTCTCCGGCTCGGGGTCCTCGGCCTCCGACTTTGGCTTCTTCTTCCTCGGCTTCTTGTCCGTGACTTGTGAGAGAACGCGGACGAGTAAGGTGGGGTGGGGTGGGAGGCGAGGATGGGGGGGCGGGTGGGTGGGTGGGTGGGGGGAAGGGGGGGAGCAAACAATGCCACTGATGAGAGGTGTCCCGAGTAACACACAAGGCACTGTTTGGCAAGTTGGCAGCAGTTCCGATCTGGAGGTTTACGGAGAGAACTCCACCAAAACCTAAAGCAGTGCGTTATGAACGGCTGGTCTGCCACAACGTCCAAGAGCCCAAAAGGGGTGGAGTTGCTGCCTTACAGCACCAGGGGCCCCAGTGCCACCCCGACTACGGGGAGATTGTACCTTCTCCCCGTGACCCGTGTGGGTTTTCTCCGGGTTCTCCGGTTTCCTCCCACACTCCAAAGACGTGCAGGTTTGTAGGTAAATTGGCTTGGTATAATTGTAAATTGTCCCTAGTGTGTGCAGGATAGTGTAAGTGTGCGGGGATCGCTGGTCGGTGCGGACTCGTGGGAGGTGGGAGTGGGAGGGGGGGGGGGGGTGGGGGTGGGTGGGGGGGGGGAGGGGAGCGCCGCAAGAAGATAAGGCTACATGGAGAACTTTGGGATGATTGTCGGCGCCAGAAACGTAGCGATTCTTTGCCGAATGCCTCGGTGAAGTCTGTTGTGTGATTTTACCGGGCTGTATGCAAAGACAAAGAATCTCACTCTACCTAGGTACACGTGACAATAAAGTATCATTGACCCATTGAATTGAATAAGACCTCGGACCTGTATGTCCACACACAGGGCTACATCACAGACGTCCACACAAAGAGGACGTATACAATTATAAAAGGACTGGACAAGCTAGATGCAGGAAAAATGTTCCCAATGTTGGGGGAGTCCAGAACCAGGGGACACACACAGTCTTAGAATGAAGGGGAGGCCATTTAAAACTGAGATGAGAAGGAACTTTTTCACCCAGAGAGTTGTGAATTTGTGGAATTCTCTGCCACAGAGGGCAGTGGAGGCCAAATCACTGGATGGATTTAAGAGAGAGTTAGATAGAGCTCTGGGGGCCAGTGGAATAAAGGGATATGGGGAGAAGTTGGGCACAGGTTACTGATTGTGGATGATCAGCCATGATCACAATGAATGGCGGTGCTGGCTCGAAGGGCCGAATGGCCTCCTCCTGCACCTATTCTCTATGTTTCTATGTTTCTAAAGGCTCAAGGCTCAGTTGGACACATGAACTTGTTAGATACAGTTCTTAGGGCTGACGGAATCAAGGGATATGGGGAGAAAGCAGGAACCGGGTACTGATTTAGGATGATCAGCCATGATCATGTTGAATGGCAGTGCTGGCCCGAAGGGGCCGAATGGCCTACTCCCGCACCTGTTTTCTATGTTTCTAACTCTAACTCGGGCCTGCACTCTCCACATAAAGCCACAGGATAACTCCTCATAAAACGCCTTGAAAAACTTTCACTGAGGTCATCACGGATTCCCACCCTCACCGTCTCAGTGAGGTGGTCCACACCTTCTGGCCCAGGAGGTGCCACAGGATTGTAGTTGATTGTAGGGGGTGGCACGGTGGCACAGTGGTAGAGTTGCTGCCTCACAGCGCCAGAGACCCAGGTTCAATCCTGACTACAGGTCCTGTCTGTACCGAGTTTGCACTTTCTCCCCGTGACCGGTTTCCTCCTGCATTCCAAAGACGTACAGGTTTGTGGGTTAATTGGCTACTGTAAATTATCCCTCGTGTGTAGGATAGTGTTAGTGTACGGGGGATCTAGATAGAGCTCTTAAGGATAGCCTCCTCCTGCACCTATTGTCTATTGTCTATCGCTGGTCGGCGCCAACACTGTGGGCCGAAGGGGCCTGTTTCCAGGCTCTATCACAAAACTAAACTAAATAAAAAGACTCAATGGGCAGAATAACTAAACAAAACTAATCTAAAGAAGTCTGAAGCAGGGTCTCGACCCGAAGCTTTACCCATTCCTTTTCTCCAGAGATGCTGCCTGTCCCGCTGAGTTACTCCAGCTTTTTGTGTCTATCTTTAACCTAAACTAAAAATGGTTTGATAAAAAAAAGCCACCTTTAATAAAGGATTGCCTGAGATACTCAAAGCAGATTGAAGCTTCAGCAGGAGATGAACACAGAGATGACTTTAGTAAATTCTGCACACAAATTGATATTGCATGAACTACTTCCATTCAATGCTGACTCTTAACTACGTTGAGAACAAGTGTTGATAAAGAAGTGATGTGCTCTGTTCCATCAAATAGTTTGCTGATCATTCAACGTATTATCTTACTTTCTGTCAATTAAATTCACAATAACTTCAGGCATTGAAAATCTGAAATAAAAACAGTGACTGCTCGAAATACACTTTGGAAGTCTGGGAAATTGTCTCCATTAGAAGGTCATATGTGATAGGAGCAGAATTAGGCCATTCAGCCCATCAAGTCTACTCCGCCATTCAATCATGGCTGATCTATCTCTCCCTCCTAAACCCATTCTCCTGCTTTCTTCCCATAACCCCTGACACCCGTACTAGTCACGAATCTATCTCTGCGTTAAAAATATCCATTGACTGGGCCTCCACGGCCTTCTGGGGCAAAGAATTCCACAGATTCACCACCCTCTGACTAAAGAAATTCCTCCTCAATTCCTTCCTAAAGGAACGTCCTTTAATTCTGAGGCATTGGCCTGGAGAGTCCTGGACTCTCCCAAGATTGCAAACATCCTCTCTGCATCCATTCTATCCAAGCCTTTCACTAATCGGTACTTTACAATGAGGCCCTCCCCCCCTCCCACATTCTTCTAAACTCCAGCGAGTACAGGCCCAGTGCTGTCAAACGGTCATCGTTTGAAGCTGGAAGCTAGCTTCATCCTGGAAGCTAGTGACCAATGCGTCTTACTCTGGTTTACTGCCTTTGCTTCGACCAGTGGGGTTTGTTCATCCGTGCGTTTTGTCCTGGTCTTCTTTGGCTCCTTGTCCTCGGTGTTGGACTGAACCATCAGAGGCTCCTGCCGTTTCTTCTTCTGTTTCTGCTCCAGAAGCGCGCGCTGTGTGGACGAGAAGACAATCGTTAGCCGGAACAGACCCACGATACCGAGAGCAAGATCCATCCAGAATCAAATCAGACAAGGAGCCGAGGTGTATTTAAGACTGCCACAGATGAGTTTCTGGATTATGAGAAATTGTCATAGAACAGAGAACTGTACAGCACAGGGACGGGCCCTTTGACCCACAATGTTTGTGCCAAACATGATGCCAAGTTAAAGGTAGGCACAAAATGCTGGAGTAACTCAGCAAGTCAGGCAGCATCTCTGGAGAGAAGGAATGGGTGACGTTTCGGGTCGAGACCCTTCTTCAGACAGTAACTCTACCGCTGCGCCACCGTGCCAGCCTGTCGTTGTAGTTTACGCACCCAGCCAGCTTGCACTGGCTTGGTCAAGACTTCCAATTACATACTCAACTGAAGCCAGCTTTGTACTACGACGCTGACAGGGAGATCACGAGCCCGGCCCAGGACACCATGTAAGATCTGTCACTGGCCTTCAGCCCATCAGTCTGGGCTGGATTAAACATCAGATCCCAGGATGATATAAGGCCCAATCCTAGCCCAATGCTTCATCCAGTACCCAGAAGGAAGTTACAACATAGTTTAACATGTAATAAATGTATGAGACAATACTTACTCATCAGACAGCAGAAATGAGAGCAAGAAAGGAAATAGAGAAGAATTAGTTTAGTTTAGAGATATAGTATTGAAACAGGCCATTCGGCTCACCGAGTCTGCACCGACCAACGCTAACCTGCACTAGTTCTGTTATTCCACTTTCTCATCCTACAACACTAGGGACAATGTACAATTTTTCTCACTGAAGCCAATTAACCTACAAACCTAAACCTGTATGCCTTTGGAGTGTGGGAGGGAACCAGAACACCTGGTGAAAACCCACATGGTTACAGAGGTAACGGACGAACTCTGTACAGACAGCACTCGGGGTCTGGATGGAACCCGGGTCTCCGGCGCTGTAAGGCAGCAACTCTACCACTGCACCATTGTGCCACCCTGAGGTCCGGTGAAGGGTTGAAGTGCAACATCATGGTCCTTCTTCCACAGATCAGTGCAAGAGATTTGTTCACACACATGTTCACTTCGCAAGCCTAGAAGGACACAGAGACACTTCTCAAAGGTGGAATGGAATGGAATGGAATGGAATGGAAGCCTCCACGCTTTTCTTGCAATATATATGAACATGAACCTAAACTTCCAATCGAAGTAATCAGACAGATGGGAAGAAAGGAAAAGCAAGCGCTCTACAAGGACAACTGGGGTGATGACGGTGTTTAAATCAGAAGCTGTGGTGAGACACCAACTATGTCAACCAGCAACTGAGAGTTTTTTAAAGAGTTTTAGAGATACAGTGCGAAAACAGGCCATTCAGCCCACCAAGTCCGTGCCCACCTGCGATCTCCCGCACATTAGTGTAAGAAAATAACTGCAGATGCTGGTACAAATCGAAGGTATTTATTCACAAAATGATGGAGTAACTCAGCAGGTCAGGCAGCATCTCAGGAGAGAAGGAATGGGTGACGTTTCGGGTCGAGACCCTTCTTCAGACTGCACATTAGTTCTACCCTACACACGAGGGACCATTTTTCCAGAAGCCTATTAACCTACTACCCTACAAGCCTTTGGAACGTGTAGAGAAACTGGAGCACCAGGAGAAAACTCACGCAGTCACAGGGAGAACGTGCAAACTCTGTACAGATAGCACCCGTAGTCAGGATTGAACCCGGGTCTCTGGCGCTGTAAGGCAGCAACTCTACCGCTGCGCCACCATGCCACCCAGTGAAATGAAGATCGAGGTTTGGTATTACCTCAGGAATGGCCGCCATCTGATGTAAAAGTACAGGTGATGTGGAGAACTATATTCTGCATACTCTTCGCTCCACCTATTGTACTTGCGTTTGGCTTGATTGTGTTTATGTACAGTATTGCATGATTTGGTAGGTTAGCATGCTTTTCTTTGCACCTCAGTACGTGTGACAATAATAAACCTAAATCTGATCCTAAACTACAGTACCAGTAACAACCAACAACCTGATCAAAGCATATTGAGGACTTTGTGTGCTGGAGTGAACCATAGAGTCATGGAGTCACACGTCATGGAAACAGGCCCTTCGGCCCAACTCGTCCAAGATATCCCATCTAAACTAATCCAAGCTGATCAAGATACCCCATCTAAGCTAGCCCCATTTGCCTGCATTTGATGAGTGAGGTATATATATAGATTTTTGGAGAGGAAACATTTTGAGATTTTACGCTGAAATATCAGCAGTTTAAATCGAATGGATAATAACACTTTTATTTGGGATAGACCAAGTGGGCCCAAACCTCTCCTGCATTGGTGCAGCACCCTCTCCTCCCCCCCCCATCCCTTCTTCCCCTCCCCCTCCCCCCAACCCACAACCCCCTCCTTAACTGAATCTTCTCCCTCCCCTCTGTTTGGCTCTCCTTTAAGACCACTTAAAACTTGTCTCTCTGACTAAGTTTGTCAGCATTGGCCCAAACATCACCACATGGGTTTAATCCAAATTTTCATAATTCTCCTGCAATTCACTCATATTCTACTACGTTCAAAGACATCGGAGCAGAATTAGGCCATTCGGCCCATCGATTCTACGTTGCCATTCAATCATGGCTGATCTATCTTTCCCTCCCAACCCCATTCTCCTGCCTTCTCCCCTAACCACTGCTATCCATATTGATCAAGCACATGTCAATCTCTACTTTAAAAATACCCATTGACTTGGCCTCCACAACCCTGAATGGCAATGAATTCCACGGATTCACCACTCTCTAGCTGTAGAAATTCCTCCTCATTTCTTTTCTAAAGGTAGGTCCTTTTATGCTGAGGCTGTGCCCTCTGGTCCTGGACTCTCCCACTAGTGGAAACATCCTCTCCACATTCACTCTACCTAGGCCTTTCATTATTCGGTAAGTGTCAATGAGATCCCCTCTTATCTTTCTAAACTCCAGCGAGTGCAGGCCCAGATCCGTCTAATGTTCATCATATGTCAACCCAACCCTGGGATCATTCTCATAAACCTCCTCTGGACCCTCTCCAACATCAGCACATCCCTCCTCAGAGACGAGGCCCAAAAACGCTCGCAATACTGCAAATACGGTCTGCCCAGCGCCTTATAAAGACTCAGCATTTACATCCCTGCTTTCTTTTTCAAGTTCTCTTGAAATTAATTCCTATCGTTGCATTTGCCTTCCTTACTACCAATTCGACTTTAAATGATACCGTTTAATAGTAGCGTCGAATACAAGCCTTGCTTTGTTCATTTAATTCACTTTAAACCTGAGGTAACTGGATAAAGCCAATCACTTCAAAAATTCAAGGTCATTAGTAGTTTGAGGGTTAATAATTACCACAGACTAAGTCTCAATCCTCTTAGACGAGGAAAGATAAATCCTTCAGGCCCAATTCACAATATCATCGTTCTCAACTGTAGCTGCACACAATCAGAAACTGCTTTCCTTTTCCAAAAAATATTCGTGACAATTTCCCACAGTAACCCTTGCTTCCCCTCTCTCTCCGTCCCTCCCTCCACCCTAGTTCTCCGACTAGTTTCACTGTCCTCTTGATTCATTTTACTTTTAGTTTAGTTAAGTTTAGAGCTACAGCGCGGAAACAGGCCCTTCGGCCCACCGAGTCCGCACCGACCAGTGATCCACGCACATTAATAACTATCCGACTCTAGGAACAATTTACAATTTGGGGTGTTGGAGGAAACCAAAGTTCTGGGAGAAAACCCATGCAGGCCATGGTGAGAATGTACAAACTCCATACAGACTAGCACCCTTAGCCAGGTTCCAACCCGGCTCTCTGGCGCTATAAGGCAGCAACTCGACCGCTGCGCGCACCGTTACTGTTTATATGTATCATTGTCACCTTCCCCTCTGTCAACAATGAACCATTGTACATTTCCTTCATCATCGTCTGCTTTAATCTGTCCTTTTCACACCTTGCATGCTCTTTGTACCCTTCCATGTCTCAATAGACAATAGACAATAGGTGCAGGAGTAGGCCATTCGGCCCTTCGAGCCAGCACCGCCATTCAATGTGATCATGGCTGATCATTCTCAATCAATATCCCGTTCCTGCCTTCTCCCCATATCCCCTGACTCCGCTATCCTTAAGAGCTCTATCTAGCTCTCTCTTGAAAAGATTCAGAGAATTGGCCTTCTGAGGCAGAGAATTCCACAGATTTACAACTCTCTGACTGAAAATGTTTTTCCTCTTCTTTGTTCTAAATGCCCTACCCCTTATTCTTAAACTGTGGCCCCTTGGTCTGGACTCCCCCAACATTGGGAACATGTTTCCTACTTCTAACGTGTCCAACCCCTTAATAATCTTATACTTTTCGATAAGATCCCCTCTCATCATTCTAAATTCCAGTGTATACAAGCCTAGCCGCTCCAGTCTTTCAACATATGACAGTCCTGCCATTCCGGGAATTAACCTAGTAAACCTACGCTACACGCCCTCAATAGCAAGAATATCCTTCCTCAAATTTGGAGACCAAAACTGCACACAGTACTCCAGGTGCGGTCTCATTAGGGCCCTGTACAATTGCAGAAGGACCTCTTTGCTCCTATACTCAACTCCTCTTGTTATGAAGGCCAACATTCCATTGGCTTTCTTCACTGCCTGCTGTACCTGCATGCTTCCTTTCAGTGACTGATGCACTAGGACACCCAGATCTCGTTGTACGTCCCCTTTTCCTAATTTGACACCATTCAGATAATACTCTGCCTTCCTATTCTTACCACCAAAGTGGATAACCTCACACTTATCCACATTAAACTGCATCTGCCATGTATCCGCCCACTCACACAACCTGCAACCTCATAGCATCTTCCTCACAGTTCACACTACCACCCAGCTTTGTATCATCTGCAAATTTGCTAATGTTACTTTTAATCCCTTGTCTCAATGTCTCCCTCTCCCCAACTCTCAGTCTGAAGAAGGGTCTCGACCCGAAACGTCACCCATTCCTTTCTCTCCAGAGATGCTGCCTGTCCCGCCAAGTTACTCCAGCACTTTGTGTCTATCTTCCCCATAGACTCTGTTTGGTTTCCTCCATCACCGACCCTGACGCATTTTCTCACCTTCTCTCCAGACATCATTGGCGGCAGGCAAATCGATGGACAACCCTGCCAGGAGCAGGTCCCCCGTGGGCTCTGAGTGCGCCTCAGAAAAGCCGGTTCATTGCAAAGAGGAGACGATAAAATGGGACGTTAAATAAACATTCGGCAGCTAAGCGTGAGCAGCCAGCAGAGTCGGCTGAGGGAGATAATCAGCCTTGCTCACAGTAGCTGGGTCACCGGTCACTCCTCACGCAGGCCGCCACCAGCACGCAGCTGCTGATCAACAGTGAAACCGAGAGACGCGGCAGGTAAAGAGGATTAACTTGTGCATTAGTTACATGTGTGGATAGATCCCGCCCTCCCTCCCTGTCAGCTTAGCTCCTCATTACTGTGGCACCAAAATAATAAACCTGGCGTTTAGGAGTCCACCTCAAACGATGATAAAGGAAACAGGCCATTGTTGGCTGTGGGCTAGGTGAAAACGAGTTACAGACAATGAGACTCAGCAAGAGGACTTTGAAGTGAGTACAACGATTTGGGTGGGGGAGGGGCGGAGAGAGGGGGGATACAACGGTTATTTGAAGTCAGATAAATCAATAGTCAAGAGCGTTTTATTGTTATATGTCCCACGACACGTGCGCCTCAAGTCACGGCGCCCCTTCGCCATGCAAGCCCACGGGCTGCTCTGTACAACACCGGTTGACACTTCCAAGGCCACCTGGGTCAAGACGAGATGGAGAGACCAGTGGAAGTCAGCGGAACCATCTAGGCCACACCGCTACATCAGTGAACCCATGGGCGTCCCTGGCCAGGACCTGCCCTGAAAGCAGTGGATAACCCTCAATCGCCTGAGGACAGGCGTCGGTCGCTATGGAGTAGCGATGAAGAGGTGGGGTCTCGTGGACAGTGCCTTCTGCGAGTGTGGGGACCCAACACACAGACAGTGGAGCACATTGTCACCAGTTGCCCCAAATACCGGCCACCGAATGGTGAACGAGGTCTGATTGACCTGGACGATGACACGTTGGCCTAGCTCGCCTCAACGCAGCTGCAGGTCTAAAGGACATACGACAGAAGAAGAAGAAGAAGATATGTCCCAGATAGAACAATGAAATTCTTACTTGCAATATCCATAATGCTGGGTTGTAAGCTCCCCAAGCCAAATGTCTATGTGATAGTTTAACAACTTATTGAAGCACTGAGATACCTGTTGCTCCAGTCTCCTCTTAGGACTCCCCGCTTCATTCACAAGAACCCTACAAGGAAGAACAAATACCATCAGCGGACACCCTTTACCTCAAAGGCTACAAGACACAGCGTGGGTGCGAGCAAGAACCTCACCCCACAGAGTGTGTGGCAGATGAGAGACGCTCTCTCTGTAATGGGAAGATGCAGAATCTATCAGAAAGATCACAAGGGCATCATGAAAGGAATCGATCAGGTGGATGCACGGTCTCTTGCCCAGAGTCGGGGAATCGAGGACCAGAGGACATAGGTTTAAGGTGAAGGGGAAAAGATTTAATAGAAATCTGAGGGGTAACTTTTTTCACACAAAGGGTGGTGGGTGTATGGAACGAGCTGCCAGAGGAGATAGTTGTGGCGGGGACTATCCCAACGTTTAAGAAACAGTTAGACAGGTACATGGATAGGACAGGTTTGGAGGGATATAGGCCATACGCGGGCAGGTGGGACTAGTGTAGTCGGGACCCTTTTTCAGACTTTCTCCAGATTCTCCATAGATGCTACATGCTGAACAGGGTTTGAATGTATGAAAGAAATAATTGGATGCCGGAGTAGCGCAGCGGGTCAGGCAGCATATCAGGAGAACTTGGATAGGCGACGTTTTGGGTCGGGACAATCTCTATCAGAGAATGATAGACCCTTGATAGATAGATGATCAGCCATGATCACAGTGAATGGCGGTGCTGGCTCGAAGAGCCGAATGGCCTACTCCTGCACCTATTGTCTATTGTGTCGGAAAAAGAGTCCACACCCAAAACTTCGCCTATCCATGTTCTCCAGAGATGCTGACTGACTTTAGACTTTTAGACTTTAGAGATTCATCACGGAAACAGGCCCTTTGGCCCACCGAGTCCGCGCCAACCTTATACACTAATCTACACACACTAGGGACGATTTTACAACTTACCAAAGTCAATCAACCTACAAACCGGTATGTCTTTGGAGTATGGGAAGAAACCAGAACACCTGGAGAAAACCCACAGGAACACAGGGAGAAAGTACAAACTCCTTACAGACAACACTTTTAGTCAGGAATGAATGCGGCTCTTTGACGCTGTAGACAATAGACAACAGACAATAGACGATAGGTGCAGGAGTAGGCCATTCGGCCCTTCGAGCCAGCACCGCCATTCAATGTGATCATGGCTGATCATTCTCAATCAGTACCCCGTTCCTGCCTTCTACCCATACCCCCTGACTCCGCTATCCTTAAGAGCTCTATCTAGCTCTCTCTTGAATGCAGTCAGAGAATTGGCCTCCACTGCCTTCTGAGGCAGAGAATTCCACAGATTCACAACTCTCTGACTGAAAAAGTTTTTCCTCATCTCCGTGCTAAATGGCCTACCCCTTATTCTTAAACTGTGGCCCCTTGTTTTGGACTCCCCCAACATTGGGAACATGTTTCCTGCCTCTAACGTGTCCAACCCCTTAATAATCTTATACGTTTCGATAAGATCCCCTCTCATCCTTCTAAACATAGACAGTAAGTACAGTAAGACAGTAGGACAGTAACTCTACCGTTGCCGCCACCGACCTGCTGACCTACTCCAGCTGTTCATGTCCTTTTTTTTTGTAAACCAGCATCTGCAGTTCCTTTTGTCTCCGTCTCTGGCTATCAAATAGGTGCCCTTCTTCAGACTCTCATCCCAACCCAAAACATCGCCTATTTATGTCCTGGAAGAGATACTGCCTGACCCACTGAGTTACTCCAACACTCTGTGTCTGGGTTTGAATGTACATTATCTTCCAGTAATTAATAAGTGGATCTATTAGTTACAGTTAATCAGCTAGTATTTACATAAGTGACCGACAGTCGTACCCCGGCCACTCCCTCTTCTCCCCTCTTCCATCGGGCAAAAGGTATAGAAGTGTGAAAACGCACACCTCCAGATTCAGGGCCAGTTGCTTCCCAGCTGTTATCAGGCAACTGAACCATCCTACCAACAATTACAGAGCAGTCCTGAACTACTATCTACCTCATTTGGTGACCCTCAGACTATCTTTGATTGGACTTCACTGGCTTTACCTTGCACTAATCGTTATTCTCTCATCCTGTATCCACACACAGTTAATGGCTCGATTGCAATCATGTATTGTCTTTCCGCTGGCTGGTTAGCACGCAACAAAAGCTTTTCACTGTACCTCACTCGGTACACGTGACAATAAACTAAACTGAACGGAACAGTGCATACGTGACAATAAACCATTGAACCATTGCGATCAGAGAATCATAGACATTTACTGCACTGAAGATAATTCACACACATGACAATAACGTGACCATAAACTAAACTGAAAATCAGTGATCGTTAGATATTTAAACACAATTGATTGTTCATTTGTACGAGACGATACGATACAATAGAACTTCATTTATCCCAGGAGGGAAATTGGTCTGCCAATATTCATAAAACACAACTAGATAGAGCTCTTAAGGATAGTGGAGTCAGGGGGTACGGGGAGAAGGCAGGAACGGGGTACTGATTGAGAATGATCAGCCATGATCACATTGAATGGCGGTGCTGGCTCGAAGGGCCGAATGGCCTCCTCCTGCACCTATTGTCTATTGTCTATTGATCTGCAGAAGCTGACTTAAAACGAAGATAGACACAAAAAGCTGGAGTAACTCAGCGTGACAGGCAGCATCTCTGGAGAGGAGGAATGGGTGATGTTTCGAGTTGGGACCCTTCTTCAGACTGAATGGAAGGGAAGGTGGTTTGCGTGACGGTCTGGGCTGTGTCCACATCTCTGCAATGTCTTGCGGTCTTGGAAGGAGCTGCTTCCATACCAGGCCTCTGTCTCTGATTCTACATGCCAATTCATTGCATCCATCTTGAAGCAACTGTTTCACTGCTGGAATCCTCACTGACCTTTCAGTCCAGAAAATCTTCGACCGTTTCAAAAAGATTAGCCCCACATTTCTATTTTTGGGAACAATTTCCAGCCAGAAACTGGACAGATTGAGATGTGATCTTCTGGCAAACCCACTTTTCATTTGCTGCCAATTTGTTTGCACTTTACTAATGAAAGCTCATTAGTGATTATCAGTTGCTCTGTAAATCAGATTTCTCCATCTGCCTGTTGGTGTTGAGGTTTCCAGTCGAGTGGCACACAATTCTACCGGGATGCCTCTTCAATCCGACACACTGTATGAAGTCTGTGCCTCGGAACTGTGAGTCCTTGTTCACATCTTTCTGCAGTTTGCTTTAATTTAGAGATGCAGCGTGGAAACAGGCCCTTCGGCCCATCGAGTCCGCACTCGCCGCACCTAGCGATCCCCGCATTAGCACTATCCTACACACACTAGGGACAATTTATACTTATACCAAGCCAATTAAACTACAAACCTGCACGTCTTTGGAATGTGGGAGGAAACCGAAGATCTCAGGGAAAACCCACGTGGGTCACAGGGAGAACGTACAAACTCCGTACAGACGGCACCCGTAGTCGGGATCGAACCCGGGTGTAAGGCAGCAACTCTACCGCTGCGCCACCGAGTAATTGAGAATGCTAATCCGTGGCTGATGTGAACCTGTTCAAAGTCACCTGCTTGAGACATAAGATAAATGCAAGTGTTTGTGAATGGGGAGGAGGGAGGGGCCAAGGAGGAGTAGGGAGGGGCCAAGAAGGAGTAGGGAGGGGCCAAGGAGGAGTAGGGAGGGGCCAAGGAAGAGTAGGGAGGGGCCAAGGAGGAGTAGGGAGGCTCAAAGCTGGTGGACAGGAGCGAGGGACAGAGGGGGGAATCAGAATGGTGAAGCTACTCCTGCCTCCTGTCATCGGGAAGAAGATACAGGAAGGAGCCTGAAAACTGTAACTGTTCAGGAGCAGCTTCTTCCCTACAACCACCAGGCTATTAAACGCTACAACAGCACGGTGGCGCAACGGTAGAGTTGGTGCTGTCTGTACGGAGTTTGCACGTTCTCCCAGTGACCACGTGGGCTTTCTCTGGCTGCTCCGGGTTCCTCCCACGTTCCAAAGACATACAGGTTTGTAGGTTAATTGGCTTTGGTAAAGATTGTAAATTGTAAATTGTCCCTAGTGTGGTTGGTAGTGCTAGTGTGCAGGGATCGCTGGTCGGCACGGACTCAGTGGGCCGAAGGGCCTGTTTCTGCGCTGTATGTCTCAAACTAAACTAAATGAAACTAATTATTGTTTGCTTATGGATATATATATATATATATACTAGACCAAGTGGACCCGTTGGGCCCATTCCTCGTAGAGGGGGGACAGGGAAGGGGAGAGGGTGTGAGTGAGTGAGTGAGTGAGTGAGCCCTGGACCTAAAGCCTCTCCTGTATTGTAGCACCCTCAACAGGATGCTCAATCCCCCTTCATCCCCAATCAATCCCCCTTATCCCCCCCTCCTCCCCACACTGACTCACTCCACCCCCCCTACCCACCCCCACTTGCCCCTCCCCTGCCTCCACCCCCTCCCCCACTTGCCCCTCCCCTGCCCCCACCCCCACTTGCCCCTCCCCCACTTGCCCCTCCCCTGCCCCCACCCCCCACTTGCCCCTCCCCCACTTGCCCCTCCCCTGCCCCCACCCCCACTTGCCCCTCCCCCACTTGCCCCTCCCCTGCCCCCACCCCCACTTGCCCCTCCCCCACTTGCCCCTCCCCTGCCCCCACCCCCCACTTGCCCCTCCCCCACTTGCCCCTCCCCTGCTCCCACCCCCCACTTGCCCCTCCCCTGCTCCCACCCCCCACTTGCCCCTCCCCACTTGCCCCTCCCTTACCTCCACTCCCTCCAGCCCTGCCTCCACTGTGTGTGCCTTCTTGTTGCCTTCCCCTCAGCTGACAACGATCGATTCTACATTTTCCTTGAACGTCGCCCTCTTTGATCTCTCGTTTTCACACCTTACACTTACATATCTCTCGTTTCCCTCTCCCACGTCTGGAGTAGGTTCTCGACCCGGAACGCCGCCCATTCCTTCTCTCTCAGAGACGCTGCCTGACCCGCTGAGTTACTCCAGCGTTTTGTGTCTATCTTCGGTGTAGACCAGCATCTGCAGTTCCTTCCTGTGCCATTGGTATGAACATTGATTTCTACAACTTGCATGTCATTCCTCTCCTCCACTCTTTCCCTCATTCCTGCGAACTCCCCATCCTCAGTGTGCACCCATCTCTCCCACTATCCCAGCCCAATGGGGGGGGGGGGGGGGGGGGGGGGGGGGGGAGGGGGGAATAGTTGAAGTTTCGGGCCCTTCTTCAGAATCGGCCCAAACTCGGTATTCTGAGTTTCACTGTACCTTAATTGGTGCCCGTGACAATAAACAGATCTTTGAACCTTTGAAAAGGTCACCCATTGTTTTATCTCCATAGATGCTGCCTGACCTGCTGAGTTACTCCAGCAATTTGTGTCTATTCTGGTATAAACCAGCATCTTGCAGTTCCTTTCTACACATTCTGGAGAAATCACCTTCATCAAGCGATGAAGATTAGTCATAGAGTCATTGACGAACACAAGCGTAGAAACAGGCCCTTCAGCCCATCGAGCCCACACTCACCATCAACCACCCATTTTACATTATCCCAATGTTATCCCCATTTTTTCTATTCTCCTAGATTCTCGTAAATTCCTCTCTAACTCGGAGCAGCATGCAAACATAGTTCACAAAGAGTAAATGTATTATTTTCCAAAAAGGTTCATTCTTGTGACCCATTGCCTGGCAAGTGGCCATTTAGATCTGACGGCTTAATTTCTACTTCGTAACTCTTGAAAGTGAGTCACTCCATTGTTCCAAGAATCAGAGACATAAGCCAGATTTTCTTGAACTCTACCTCTGCCCAGAGTTCAGGAAAATTGCTTTTGGCACATTGGCCCAGGTCAGTCAGAGTATTGGGCATAGAAGTCGGGAGGTTATGTCACAGTTGTACAAGTTAGTGGTGAGGCCGCATGTGGAGTATTGCATTCAGTTTGGGTCACCCTCTGCAAGGAAAGATGTTACTAAGCTGGAAAGAGTACAGAGAAGATATACGAGGATGTTGCCAAGACTGGAGGCCCTGAGCTCTAGGAAGAGGTTGAGCAGGCTAGGACTTTATTCCTTGGAGTGCAAGAGAATGATTGAGGGTGTCTAAGATTATAGGAGGAAATTATCAGCCAAAAATGATCAGCCATGATCACATTGAATGGTGGTGCTGGCTCGAAGGGGCAAATGGCCTACTCCTGCACCTATTGTCTATTGTCTATTGTCTATCAGGTAAATGCCCAGAGTAGGGGAATCATGAACCAGACAATAAACAATAGACAATAGGTGCAGGAGGAGGCCATTCGGCCCTTCGAGCCAGCACCACCATTCAATGTGATCATGGCTGATCATTTTTGGCTGATATTTTCCTCCTATGATCCATTCAATGTGATCATGGCTGATCATTCTCAATCAGTACCCCGTTCCTGCCTTCTCCCCATACCCCCTGACTCCGCTATCCTTAGATGCACAGAGTCTCGTGCCCAGAGTAGGGGAATCGAGGACAAGAGGACATAGGTTGAAGGTGAAGGGGAAAAGATTTAATAGGAATCCGAGAGGTAACCTTGTTACACAAAAGGTGGTGGGTGTATGGATCAAGCTGCCAGAGGAGGTAGTTGAGGCAGGAACTATCCCAAAGTTTAAGAAACAGTTAGACAGGTACATGGATAGGACAGGTTTGGAGAGATATTGACCAGGTGGGACTAGTGTAGCTGGGACATGTTGGCCGGTGTGGGCAAGTTGGGCCGAAGGGCCTGTTTCCACACTGTATCACTATGACTCTATGACTATGACTCCCACTCACCATCTCGGCCTATCCTTGACAGGCAAACCCTCACACAGCTCCCACAGGTGAAGATGTCTCTGGCCGTTGGATTTAGTTTAGTTGAGAGGTACAGCGCGGTGGTATCAGGCCCTTCGGCCCACCGAGTCCGTGCCAACCAGCGATCCCCACGCACTTACACTATCTTACACACATTAAGGGATCATTTACACTGAAACCAAACCAATTAACCGACAAACCTGTACACATTTGGGGTGTGACAGGAAACTGGAGATCTCGGAGAAACCCCACGCAGGTCACGGAGACAACGTGGAAACTCCATACAGACAACAAGCACCCGGAGTCAGGATCGATCCTGATTATTACAAAATAAAAAAGAAGTTATAATATTCAACACATTATTTACTGACAATGACATGTACACAATGCCATTTTACCAAAGACCTTTTCAGTCAGAGAGAGATACGACATGGATTACAGGCCCCAGAGCCCACTGAGTCGGTATTGATTATCAAACATCCCAATTTTACTTTTCTATACTTTTTCCTTCAAAACTTTGCAAGGATTATTTTATTTTATGATTTTGATCTTGTAAGAAGTAGAATTTGGAATTGGCTTTACAGCTCCTCATGCCTTCTCTGCCATTCAAGTTCATTGTTGATATTTCATGCCAGCTTCACCATCTTGTATTAACCACATACACCTTGATTCTCTTATTAACTGTCAATTTATAGGCAATAGACAATAGACAATAGACAATAGGTGCAGGAGGAGGCCATTCGGCCCTTCGAACCAGCACCTTCATTCAATGTGATCATGGCTGATCATTCTCAATCAGTACCCCGTTCCTGCCTTCTCCCCATACCCCCTGACTGCTATCCTTAAGAGCTCTATCTAGCTCTCTCTTGAATGCATTCAGAGAATTGGCCTCCACTGCCTTCTGAGGCAGAGAATTCCACAGATTCACAACTCTCTGACTGAAAAAGTTTTTCCTCATCTCAGTTCTAAATGGCCTACCCCTTATTCTTAAACTGTGGCCCCTTGTTCTGGTATATATGTTTTAGGGGGGGGGGGGGGAGGAGATTTAATAGGAACCTGAGGGGCAAATTTATTACACAAAAGGTGGTAGGTATCTGGAACAAGCTGCCAGAGGAAGTAGTTGAGGCAGGTACTATATCAACGTTTAAAAAACATTTGGACAGGTGCATGGAGAGGATAGATTTAGATTGATATGGGCTGAATGCAGGCAGGTGTGCCAAGTATAGTTGGGACATGTTGGTCAGTGTGGGCAAGTTGGGTCGTAGGCCCAGTTTCCACGCTGTATGACTCTGACTCTATAATGGGACATGATACAGAGGGGAGGTGAGGAGATGGCAATAGTAGTTACAATTAGGAAAGCAATGACAGGAAGGATGATGAAAGCTAATCTGGTCATAAATCTCAAAAGGGAATTCCAAAGGAACAGATTTTCAGGGCCACGGGGAAAAACCAGGAGAAAGGAACGAGCTGCACCGATCATGATTGTTTAGTTCAGTTTAGAGATACAGTGCGGAAACAGGCCCTTCGGCCCACCGTGCCCGCACTGACCAGCAATCACTGCACACTAACACTATCCTACACACACTAGGGGCAATTTACAATTATACCGAAGCCAATTAATCTACAAACCTGTACGTCTTTGGAGTGTGGGTGGAAACCAGAGAACCCGGAGAAAACCCACGCGGTCACGGGGAGAACGTACAAACTCCTTAAAGTCAGCACCCGTAGTTAGGATCGAACCTGGGTCTCTACCGTTGCGCCACCTACTGGAGGGTCAGTCAGGATGATGTTTGGTGCTGTCTGATTTTGGGATTCTCCTTCAAATTGAAAGCATTTGCAGGAACTTGAAATCTTTGCTTTTCATCCCAAGGGATTTCTTTCATCCAAAGCCAGTTTTTTGAAGTCCACAAAGAACAAGGGATGTCAGCAGGTTTTTATGCCTTGATATCGATATTCTTCTTGCAGACTGAGCTTTGCACCTGACCACGAGGCTCTCAGCTTTCTTCATTTTATGTAAGACAAAATTATAACATCTGTCCGACCGAAAATGTTGGTATTTCAAACGAGGACTGCTGCAGACACCAGGGCAACTTCACTTAATCTGAGAGAGGACCACGCGGCAGGCAAGCTAAAGGTCGGAGGGGAAAAGAAAGCTTCAGCCTGACTTTAACAGTGCACAGAAAAAACCAAATCTCCCTTTGGCACAACTGGTGCTTTTTTGATCTTGGTCGGTTGGGCAGGTGGGCTGAGGAATGGTTGATGGAATTTAACACAGAGAAATGTGAGGTGTTGCATTTTGGGTGGCATGGTGACGCAGCAGGAGAATAGCTGCCTTACAACAGACAATAGACCATAGGTGCAGGAGTAGGCCATTCGGCCCTTCGAGCCAGCACC
This sequence comes from Rhinoraja longicauda, assembly GCF_053455715.1. NCBI lineage: Eukaryota > Metazoa > Chordata > Chondrichthyes > Rajiformes > Arhynchobatidae > Rhinoraja > Rhinoraja longicauda. The sequence continues at coordinate 26,906,499 of NC_135976.1, read as the reverse complement.
ACCATTCAATGTGATCATGGCTGATCATTCTCATATCATATCATATCATATCATATATATACAGCGCGGAAACAGGCCTTTTCGGCCCACCAAGTCCGCGCCGCCCAGCGATCCCCGCACACTAACACTATTAACACTATCCTACACACACTAGGGACAATTTTTACATTTACCCAGCCAATTAACCTACATACCTGTACGTCTTTGGAGTGTGGGAGGAAACCGAAGATCTCGGAGAAAACCCACGCAGGTCACGGGGAGAACGTACAAACTCCTTACAGTACAGCACCCGTAGTCAGGATCGAACCTGAGTCTCCGGCGCTGCATTCGCTGTAAGGCAGCAACTCTACCGCTGCGCTACCGTGCCGCCCTATCAGTACCCCGTTCCTGCCTTCTCCCCATACCCCCTGACTCCGCTATCCTTAAGAGCTCTATCTAGCTCTCTCTTCAATGCATTCAGAGAATTGGCCTCCACTGCCTTCTGAGGCAGAGAATTCCACAGATTTACAACTCTCTGACTGAAAACGTTTTTCCTCGTCTCCGTTCTAAATGGCCTGCCCCTTATTCTTAAACTGTGGCCCCTCACAGTGCTTGCAGCGCCGGAGACCCGGGACTACGGGAGCTTGCCTGTACGGAGTTTGTACGTTCTCCCCGTAACCTGCGTGGGTTTTTACCGAGATCTTCGGTTTCCTCCCACACTCCAAAGACGTACAGGTTTGTAGGTTAATTGGCTTGGTATAAGTGTAAATTGTCCCCAGTGTGTGTAGGATGGTGTTAATGTGCGGGGATTGCTGGTCGATGCGTTCTCGGTGTGCCTAAGTCGCTGTTCCTCTTCATATTTCTGTTTCCTAGACCTCAATTACTCTTGCTTCATCCTTCTCACTAAAATTTTTGTTGCACCTCTGTTGCTCTTTAGGGGCGCAGTGGTAGAGTTGCTGCCTTACAGCGCCAGAGACCCGTTCTGACTACGGGTGCTGTCTCTATGTAGTTTGCACGTTCTCACTGCAACCACATAGGTTTTCTCCGGGTGCTCCAGTTTCCTCCTACACTCCAAAGACATACAGGTTTGTAGGTTAATTGGCTTTGATAAAGTTTGGTAAATTGTGTAGGATTGTGTAGGAAAAGTGTGTAGGATAGTGCTAGTGTACAGGGATTTGATGCTCGGCATGGGTTAGGTGGGCCGAAGGGCCTGTTTCCACGCTGTATTTCTCTAAAGTCTAAAATCTAAAGACACAGCCTGGAAACCGGGTCTACTGCCCACCGTGTCTGCATGGATCAACAATCACTGATACACTCATTTTATGTAAGAAAATAACTGCAGATGCTGGTACAAATCGAAGGTATTTATTTCACAAAATGCTGGAGTAACTCAGCAGGTCAGGCAGCATCTCAGGAGAGAAGGAATGGGTGACGTTTCGGGTCGAGACCCTTCTTCAGACTGATGTCAGGGGGGCGGGACAAAGGAAGGATATAGGTGGAGACAGGAAGATAGAGGGAGAACTGGGAAGGGGGAGGGGAAGAGAGGGACAGATGAACTATCTAAAGTTGGAGAAGTCGATGTTCATACTGCTGGGCTGCAAGCTGCCCAAGCGAAATATGAGGTGCTGTTCCTCCAATTTCCGGTGGGCCTCACTATGGCACTGGAGGAGGCCCGTGACAGAAAGGTCAGACTGGGAGTGGGAGGGGGAGTTGAAGTGCTCAGCCACCAGGAGATCAGGTTGGTTAAGGCGGACTGAGCGAAGGTTTTGAGCGAAACGATCGCCGAGCCTGCGTTTGGTTTCGCCGATGTAAAGAAGTTGACATCTAGAGCAGCGGATACAATAGATGAAGTTGGAGGAGGTGCAGGTGAACCTCTGTCTCACCTGGAAACACTGTTTGGGTCTCATTTTATGTTATCTTAGTTTCACATCCTACACACTAGAGGGAATTCACTGAAGCCACTTAACCTACAAACCTCCAAATCTTTGTAATGTGAGAGGAAACTGGAGAAAACCAACACAGGTCACAGGGAGAACGTGCAAACTCCGTACAGACAGCATCCCGTAGTCAGGATCAAACCTAGGTCTCTGGCGCTGTAAGGCAGCAACTCTATCGCTGCGCCACCATTCCCCACCAGTTCAGTTATCTCGTTGTTTATTCCTTCTTTACCCTTTATCCCCATCTTTTCCTCTTTCATTCTCTCTGCTGCTCTCTCTCACTCCCTATGTACTGCTGTGTTGCATCACACGAATGCAAATTCTCTAACACCTTGCTGAATCTATGAAATACACAGTCCGATTCCTGGCCTATCGTTGTTTTAATAAGATACCCTTGATCACTTGATTCATTTTATCATATATTAAAGGAGTACACCAAGTACTTGATAGATACTGATCATAGACTAGTGGTTATATCAGTTGGTTCCTTGTAGCTCCGCAAATGGGCTCCATTTATCACAGGGTAAAAATCCACACAGTCTACTTAAGGTTAGATTCTTTCTCTAAATTAACAGCTTTCCGTATTAAGTGATTTCATTTCCCTTTTGACAATAGACAATAGACAATAGGTGCAGGAGTAGGCCATTCGGCCCTTCGAGCCAGCACCACCATTCAATGTGATCATGGCTGATCATTCTCAATCAGTACCCCGTTCCTGCCTTCTCCCCGTACCCCCTGAGAGCTCTATCTAGCTCTCTCTTGAATGCATTCAGAGAATTGGCCTCCACTGCCTTCTGAGGCAGAGAATTCCACAGATTCACAACTCTCTGACTGAAAAAGTTTTTCCTCATCTCAGTTCTAAATGGCCTACCCCTTATTCTTAAACTGTGGCCCCTTGTTCTGGACTCCCCCAACATTGGGAACATGTTTCCTGCTTCTAACGTGTCCAACCCCTTAATAATCTTATATGTTTCAATAAGATCCCCTCTCATCCTTCTAAATTCCAGTGTATACAAGCCTAGTCGCTCCAGTCTTTCAACATACGACAGTCCCGCCATTCCAGTCCCACCATTCGCTACCATTTCAAGACTAGTTAGAGCCTTATCCTTGAAGCTTGGCTAGAATACCACGAGACATGTCTACCTTTCAATGTTGCTTATATTAATTGGTGCTTTGTTACCATCTGTATGTGGAGTCCTTCATCCCTTGCTTATACTTTCCTTGATTCTCATAAACAGTAAGGTCGGCATGTGGCACAGTGATAGAGTGCCTCCCACACTCCAAAGACATACAGGTTTGTAGGTTAATTGGCTTCGATAAATTGTCCGTAGTGTGTGTAGGATAGTGCTAGTGTACGGGGATCGCTGGTCGACGCAGACTCGGTGGGCCGAAGGGCCTGTTTCCGCACGCGGTATCTCTAACCTAAACTAAACTGTATACATACAGTAATTCCCACATTTCAAAGACGTAGTTTGTAGGTTCGTTGGCTTTGGTAAAGATTGTATCATGTATAGTCTTTCCGCTGACTAGATAACACATCACAAAAAGCTTTTCAAAGTACCTCGCTACATGTGATAATAAATTTAACTAAACTAAACTACCCAGTGAGTTTTGTTTTAGAATTTTGCTTCTTGAGGGTTTTCAAATTTTCTTTTTTTTTCCAAATTGTGGGAATGTTGGGAATTTGGAGTCCACATTTTGACATTGGATGGAAGTGTAAACGATGGAATATTTCCATTAATTTCAGTGGGAATGGGAATCAGGAGAGATTGTAACTGTGGCTGAGTCTTTATTGCACAATTGACACCATATGGCCCCAAATGCAATTTCTCCTGTTAAATTTCTTCTCTGGCAATCCTGCAGCTTTTCTTCTCATTCACTATTAGTGCGAGTGAGCCTCTTCCTTGCACACTTGACTTTGTGAAGTAAAACCACTTTTCCCATTCGTTTTCTGTCTGGTTTTGAATCGCCAGTGAAAGGCCTGGATAGTGAATGTGGAGAGGATGTTTCCATAGACCCCGAATTACAGGACGTTCCTTTGGGAAGGAGATGACGGGGAATTTCTTTCGTCAGAGTGTGTTGAACCTGTGGAATTCATTGCCACAGAAGGCTGTGGAGACCGTCAATGGCTATTTTTAAGGCGGAGATTGACAGATTCTTGATTGGTACATCAACAACAAAGTATTGTTTATTTTAATAAATATTTCACACGGTATAAATCAAAGGATGTCATTTGGACTGCGCTGGCGATTACTTAAGTAACAAACTTATTCGTGGGCTCTCCAGATGGTGAGTGGCTTTGGAAAAGGGCCAAGGAGCACTGCTTGAGTAATTGCCAGCTTAAAGAACCACAGGGATGGTATCTAGCGGAAGTGGACCATCCCTCGTAGTGTGGAGCAGGAAGGGCACTTGCCTTGCAACTTCAGATGTTTGGAAAATAAGAAAGAGGAAAGGAGAGAGTGAATAGAGAGGAAAAGTAAGAAAGACAGAGTGAGAGAGAGATAGAGGGAAGTAGAGAAAGGAGGAAGGGGAGAGACACTCAGGATACAAGTGACAATAATAAACCTAATAATAAACCTGAACCTAAATCTAAATTGGTGGCATGGTGGCGCTGCGGTAGAGTTGCTGCTTTACAGCGCCAGAGACCCAGGTTCGATCCTGACTACGGGCGCTGTCTGTACGGAGTTTGTACGTTCTCCCCGGGACCTGCATGGGATTTCTCCGGTTGCTCCGGTTTCCTCCCATATTTCAAAGACGTGCAGGTTTGTAGGCAAATTGGCTTGGTATCATTGTAAATTGTCCCTAATGTGCGTAGGATAGTGTAAGTGTGTGGGGATCGATGGTCGGCGCGGACTCGGTGGGCTGAATGGCCTGTTTCCGCGCTGTATCTCGAAACTAAACTAAACTAAACCTAAAGAAGGGAAGATAGAGGGGACGAGTGGTGTGTGAGATAGACAGACAAAGGGAGAGAGAAAATTTGGGAAACAGACAGAGAGACAAGAGAGAGAAAGGGAGAATGAAATAAATACTTGCATTTCTATTAAATCTTTCAATCCTGAGAACATTTGACATTCAGTGAAAAAGTGCAGTCATTATTGCAATGCAGGAAACAAAATAACCAATTAATGCACTGTAAATTTTAGTTTAGTTTAGAGATACAGCACAGAAGCAGGCTCTTCGGCCCATCGAGTCCAGGCCGACCACGATCCCCGCACATTAACACTACCTGACACACAGTAGGGGCAATTTACAATTATACCAAGCCAATTAGCCTACAATTCTGCAAATCTTTGGAGTGTGGGAGGAAACCAGAGCAACAGGAGAAAACCCACGCGGGTCACAGGGAGAACGTACAAACTCCATACAGGCAGCACCCGTGGTCAGGATCGAACCTGAGCTTCTAGCACAGTTGTAAAGCAGCAACTCTACCACTGCACCGCTACAAAGTCTCTACAAATCACAATAAAACACTAAAACATGAACCAAATAATCTGTTTCTAATTACGTTAATTGAGCAATGAGCATTGTATATATTTTACATATACTGGACAATACTCCTCTTTGAAATAGAATCTTTTACTTCTGCACTTGATACGTTGTGGCTGAAGTGTAATTCTAGAATTTACACTTATGTTCCCAGAAAAATATTTAACCTTACAGCCTTGTGGCTTCGTGGTGATAACTGAGCCAGCAGTTGTTGGATACCACTAGTAACCCGGCCAGTCTTTTCCATTAATGGGCCTCCTCAGTGAAATTTACAGCCGCTCCAGATAGTGTTGAATGCAAAACGACACCCGTCTAAAACGGCACCAGGGACCCGGGTACCATCCTGACTACGGGTGCTGTCTGTACGGAGTTTGGACGTTCTCCCTGTGACCTGTGTGGGTTTTCTTCGGGAGCTCTCGTTTCCTCCTACACTCCAAAGATGCACAGGTCTGTAGTTTAATTGGCTTTGGTAAAAGATTGTAAATTGTCCCTCGTGTGTGTGTGTGTGTGTGTGTGTGTGTGTGTGTGTGTGTGTGTGTGTGTGTGTGTGTATGTGTGTGTGTGTGTGTGTGTGTGTGTGTGTGTGTGTGTGTGTGTGTGCAGGATAGTGTCAGTGTGTGGGGATCGCTGGTCGGCACGGACTCAGTGGCCCAAAGGGTCTGGTCTCGCGCTGTATCTCTGAACTAAACTAAACTGTATTTTACATCCGCCATGACTAACCTACCTTCCGTTTTCTGGAAGGTTGTAGCTTGTATTTGCAGTACATCCTCCTGCGCATTCTCCCTTGCAAAGATATCTGTGCAGGAGAACGTTTAGGCAGAACTGCTCCCTGTGCTGGCACATGTTTCTGCCAGCCTTTGGTTAAAGAGGATTTTTTCTTGAATTGCTTATTAGATTACTGGTGATTAATTGTATATAGTAGCAACACCTATATTTTGTCTCGTTTAGTTCAGAGATACATTCAGCACGAAACAGGCCCTTCATGGCCACCCTGACCAGTGATCCCCGCACACTGACACTATCCCACCCACACCGGGGACCATTTACAATTTTGCCAAGCCACTTAGCCGACAGACACGTACATCTTCGGAGTGTGGAGGAATCCGGAGCTCCCAGAGAAAACCCACGCAGGTCATGGGGAGAACGTGCAAACTCCATACAGACAGCATCCGTAGTCAGGATCGGACCTGCAAGGCAGCAACTCTACCGCTGCACCACCGCTCCACCACGTTCTGTGAGCATGTGTGTGAAGGGCTTAACAGTTAGCGTATGCAAGATTCTACCTCTCAGGTCCAGCGAAAGACTGCTGTGCTGTGGACCTATGGGCTTCCATTTCCCAAGATGACAATCAAGGTCTGTTTAGGATCTCATTTAGAGTCACAGAGTCATGCGGCGTGGAAAAAGGTCCTTCTAGCCCCATTTGCCCAAGTCCCACCTGCCTGCCTTTGGCCCACATCCCTCTAAACCTAGGTGTGTAGGAAAAAAAACCTGTGGATGCTGGTTTAAATCAAATGTAGACACAAAATGCTGGAGTAACTCAGCGGGCCAGGCAGCATCTCGGGAGAGCAGGAATGGGTGACGTTTCGGGTCGAGACCCTTCTTCAGACTGATGTCAGGGGAGGGGGCGAGACAAAGATAGGATGTAGTCGGAGACAGGAAGAATGATGGGAGAACTGTGAAGGGGAAGGGGATAGAGAGGGAAAGCAGGGACTACCTGAAGTTAGAGAAGTCAATGTTCATACCGCTGGGGTGCAAGCTGCCCAAGCGAAATATGAGGTGCTGTTCCTCCAATTTGCGCTGGGCCTCACTCTGACAATGGAGGAGGCCCAGGACAGAAAGGTCAGATTGGGAGTGGGAGGGGGAGTTGAAGTGCTGAGCCACCGGGAGATCAGGTTGGTTAAGTCGGACTGAGTGGAGGTGTTCAATGAAATGATCGCTGAGCCTGCGTTTGGTCTCGTCAATGTAGGGAAGTTGACCTCTGGAACAGCGGATACAGTAGATGAGGGTGGAGGAGAGGCAGGTGAATCTCTGCCTCACCTGGAAAGACTGTTTGGGTCCTTGGATGGAGTCGAGGGGGGAGGTAAAGGGACAGGTGTTGCATCTCCTGCGGTTGCAGGGGAAAGTACCTGGGGAGAGGGTGGTTCAAACCTATCCTTTCCATGTACCAACGTTTCTTAAATGTTGTGATAGTACCTGCCTCAACTACCTCCTCCGACAGCACACTCCATACACTCACCACCCATTGTGCAAAACAGTTACCCCTCAGGTTCTTATTAAATCATTCCCCAAACACCTTCAACCTCTGTCTTCTGGTTATGGATTCCTTTCCTCTGGACAGAAGACTCTAAACACCTCCGCCATCTGCCCCCTCATGATTTTATACACCTCTATAAGATCACCCGTCATCCTCCTGCACTCCAAGGAACAAAGCCCCAGCCTGCACAACCTCTCTCCCTGTAGCTCAGGCCCTCGAGTCCTGGCAACATCCTGGTAAATCTTCTCAGAACCCTTTCAAGCTTGAAAACATCTCTCCTATAACAGACGCGAGGAATTGCAGACTCAATGTGCTCCTGCCCTGAAACGTCACCTCTCCATGTTCTCCAGAGATGCTGTTTGAGTTCCTCCAGCACCTTGTGTCTTTTTCTAACTTTTTCCTGGGGTTCACAGGAGACAAAAAGCAGGGTCTTGCCTCTGATCTCTTCAGTCTTCCAACAAGAAAGTTAAACGATCTATTCCTCTCATGATTTTGCACTCCTGTATAAGATCCCCCTTCATCCTCCTGCGCTCCAAGGAATAGAGTCCTGGTCTGTTCAACCTCTCCCTATAGTTCAGGCCCTTTCTGCTTCCTGACCTTCTGAGCTACCTGAGTGACTGGACCTCTCCAGGAATGTGCGTGATTTAGAGTAAGTCCTTGGCATATCGATCTACCTCACTGAGATAGCCTTTGTAGATAATCCCGACCTCATGCTTCGCCAACTCATGGCTTCACCCACCCAAGATTCACTCAAGGATCTCGACCGGAAACTTCACCCATTCCTTCTCTCCAGAGATGCTGCCTGTCCCGCTGAGTTACTCCAGCATTTTGTGTCTACCTTCGATTTAAACCAGCATCTGCAGTTCTTTCCTACACACTCTTAAAGATCTTGAAAGATAAAGAAAGTAAAAGAAGTGGAAGTGATCATGTGTATGAAAGCGAATGCAGTCAGTGCTGAAGTTGATAAACACCAAATCGTTTAATAACCTGCTGTTCACTATCATGACCAGCAGATGGTGCTTCACACATGTACGATCCCAACAATACAATAGACAGACACTAAATGCTGGAGTAACTCAGCGGGACAGGCAGCATCTCTGGAGAGAGAAGGAATGGGTGATGTTTCGAGCCGAGACTCTTCTTCAGACTGAGTGTCAGGGGAGAGGGAGACATAGAGATATGGAAGGGAAAGGTGTGAAAACGCTAATCAAAGGGGACGCGTGGCTGACCAAGGAAAATGTAGAATGGTTCATTGTTAGCTGAGGGGGGAATGTGTCAACAGGGCGTACGATCAGTAAAATGTAACCAGGAGGACAGTGAAGCTAGTCGTAGAACTAGGACAGGGGCAGGGACGGAGAGAGAGGGAGAGAAAGTAAGGGTTACTTGAAGTTAGAGAAATCAATAGACAATAGACAATAGGTGCAGGAGTAGGCCATTCGGCCCTTCGAGCCAGCACCACCATTCAATGTGATCATGGCTGATCATTCTCAATCAGTACCCCGTTCCTGCTTTCTCCCCATACCCCCTGACTCCGCTATCCTTAAGAGCGCTATCTACCTGTCTCTTGAATGCATTCAGAGAATTGGCCTCCACTGCCCTCTGAGGCAGAGAATTCCACAGATTTACAACTCTCTGACCAAAAAAGTTTTTCCTCATCTCCGTTCTAAATGGCCTACCCCTTATTCTTAAACTGTGGCCCCTGGTTCTGGACTCCCCCAACATTGGGAACATGTTTCCTGCCTCTAACATGTCCAACCCCTTAATAATCATATGTTTCGATAAGATCCCCTCTCATCCTTCTAAATTCCAGTGTATACAAGCCTAGTCGCTCCAGTCTTTCAACATATGACAGTCCCACCATTCTGGGAATTAACCTAGTAAACCTACGCTGCACGCCCTTAATAACAAGAATATCCTTCCTCAAATTTGGAGACCAAAACTGCACACAGTACTCCAGGTGCGGTCTCACTAGGGCCCTGTACAACTGCAGAAGGACCTCTTTGCTCCTATACTCAACTCCTTTTGTTATGAAGGCCAACATTCCATTGGCTTTCTTCACTGCCTGCTGTACCTGCATGCTTCCTTTCAGTGACTGATGCACTAGGACACCCAGATCTCGTTGTACGTCCCCTTTTCCTAACTTGACATCATTCAGATAATAATCTGCCTTCCTATTCTTACCACCAAAGTGGATAACCTCACACTTATCCACATTAAACTGCATCTGCCATGCATCCGCCCACTCACACAACCTGTCCAAGTCACCCTGCAACCTCATAGCATTTTCCTCACAGTTCACACTGCCACCCAGCTTTGTATCATCTGCAAATGGCCTGTTTCCATGCTGTATGACTTCATGACTCTATCATGCTTAGTACAGACATTTGGGCCGAAGGGACTATTCCTGCGATGTATTGTTCTATGTCTTATGTTCTATGATCTAAAGGCTGGAAGAAATGACACAGACTTTTTCTGTAAATTGCTGGAGTAACTCAGTGGGTCAGGCAGCATCTCTGGAGGAAAGGAACAGGTGACATTTCAGGTCGAGACCCTTCTTCAGACTGAAAGAGTCAGGAGAGAGGGAACCGAGAGGTATGAGTAGGTTAAGAACAAACACAATGACCAAGGAAAGGTGGAGCCCACAATGACCCATTGCTGGCTGTGGATGAGATGACGATGAAGGAATATACGGATGCAAACAGTGGAAGTAGCAGGATGACTAGGGTGAGGGAAGGGCGGAGGGAGAGGGAATGCAAGAGTTACTTGTAATTTGAGAATCGTCATTGTCCAAGGTCTCCACCGAGCCGGACGAGGATCATTCAGCAGACTATCGCAAGCACTGTGTTTTCTTGGCTCCGAGAGCTGCATATCTCCCACTGGGGTCGGGAGGTTGTACGGACTGAGCCCCACAGCTGGGGTTTGAGCTAGTCATCTCAGCCAGTGACCCAAGGCCATTGAATGGAATCTTCGTGATTAACCAAGGCTGTCTGCAAGCTTGTGCTGTGTGGGGGGAAGTCAAGGATCCCATGACACTCTTCAAAGAAGTACAAGGAGTACTCCTGGTATCCCGGCCAACATTCTTCAATCAAAAACCAGCAAACGCATGCCGTCTCATCCCTCATCCCCCTAGCATCTTTTTAGATTTTTTTGCACGCAAAATGCGTGGCACTTTTAATATTTTCCATCTTCCATTTTCCAGATGTCAACATAGTTCGAAACTGGGGTGATGGCTTCGTGCAACTGAAAGCCTTTCTCAACCATGTTGACTGAAGGTTTATGCGGCCTTGCCTGAAGAAGGTTTTCAGAGATCGTTGCCAAAGGTTCATTTGTGTTCATGGACAATCCAATTGCCCCATGGTATTTATAAGAAAATAACTGCAGATGCTGGTACAAATCGATTTATTCACAAAATGCTGGAGTAACTCAGCAGGTCAGGCAGCATCTCGGGAGAGAAGGAATGGGTGAAGTTTCGGGTCGAGACCCTTCTTCAGACCCTTCGTTGCCCATTCCTTCTCTCCCGAGATGCTGCCTGACCTGCTGAGTTACTCCAGCATTTTGTGAATAAATGCCCCATGGTATTTAATGGATAGGAAGCCTTTAGAGGGATACGGGCCAAACTATCTTCAATCGGACTTTATAGAACCATATCGTGTACTATATGTTATTCTCTTCAGCATGTATCTGTACACTGTGGACGGCTCAATTGTAATCATGTATTGTCTTTCTGCTGACTGGATAGCCTGCAACAAAAAAGCTTTTCACTGTACCTCGCTCGGTACATGTGGCAATAAAGTAAACTATACTAACTATACTGTACTATAGTACACTATACTATAGTTTGGTTTAGTTTAGTTTAGTTTAATTTAATTTAGTTTCGAAATACACCGCAAAAACAGGCCTATCGGCCCACCGAGTCCACGCCAACCAGCGACCCCTGCATATTAACCCTATCCTACACACACTAGAGACAAGTTACAATTTTACCAAGTCAATTAGCCTACAAACTTGTACGCCTTTGGAGTGTGGGAGGATACCGGAGCTCTCAGAGAAAACTCGCGCGGGTCAGGGGGAGAACGTACAAACTCTGTACAGAGTGCACCCGTAATCAGGATCAAACCCAGGTCTCTGGCGCTGTAAGGCAGCAACTCTACTGCTGCGCCACCGTGCCGCCCTGTACCTGAAGAGTATTTTGAGTGTGCCATTCTATACAATACTCTACTATATTATACTATAATATATTATACTATACTATACTATATAATTCTATACTATACTAAACGTGGTCAGGTGGGACTAGTGTAGATGGGGCATCTTGGTCAGCAAGGGCATGTTATGGTGAAGGGTCTGTTTCCATGTTGTATGGCTCTCTGACACTATGATTTTTTTAGAGATACAGCGCGGAAACAGGCCCTTCGACCCACCGGATCGGGGCCGCCCAGCGATCCCCGCACATTAACACTATCCTACACCCACTAGGGACAATTTTTACATTTGCCCAGCCAATTAACCTACATACCTGTACGTCTTTGGAGCGTGGGAGGAAACCGAAGATCTCGGAGAAAACCCACGCAGGTCACGGGGAGAACGTACAAACTCCGTACAGACGGCGCCCGTAGTCAGGATCGAACCTGAGTCTCCGGCGCTGCATTCGCTGTAAGGCAGCAACTCTACCGCTGCGCCACCGTGCCGCCCTGCTTAATGATGAGCTTAAGTGTGCTGAATTTGTTTTTAAAAGGAATTCTAATCACAATGGGGTTTGACCATTTCTCGTTCAGCTGGTAAACTCTGCTGCATTGTTGCTGAGTCCATGTAACAGCCGTTAAGTGAAGCAGTGTGAAGTGAGTGTACTGATTGTGTTGCAAATCCTTTCTACTAATGGTTTAGCGGAATAGTAAAATTCACAATTTGCTGCAAATTCGCAAAATGACTCGATGCACTCAGCGATACATTCCCCACAACACTTTGAGGAATCAGGCACTTTGGCCCACCTTTTCCACACCGACCAGCGATCCCCGCACATTAGCACTAGCCTACAATGTTGCATTTACACCCAGCCAATTAACCTGCAAACCTGTACGTCTTTGGAGTGTGGGAGGAAACCGAAGATCTCGGAGAAAACTCACGCAGGTCACAGGAAGAACGTACAAACTCCGTACAGACAAGCACCCATAGTCAGGATCGAACCCGGGTCCCTGGCGCTGTAAGGCAGCAACTCTACCGCTGCGCCGCCAAGCCGCCATTTTAGGTTTCGGTTTAGGTGTAGTGCCGCCCACTTTTGTTGTGAGCATTCCTTACCACATTTGACACTGCAGCACAAATGCAGCTTTGCTTTTGGCCGCATTTGGAATATTGCATGCAGCGCTGGTCGCCCAGTTACAGGAAGGATGTGGAGGCTTTGGAAAGGGCGCAGAGGAGGTGTGCCGGAATGCTGCTTGCATTAAGAGGCATGAACTACAGGGAGAGTTTGGAAAGACTGGGAGTTTATTTCTCTGGAATGCCGGATGTTGAGGGGGTTGGGGGGGGTGATCTGATAGAAGTGGGCGGCACGGTAGCGCAGCGGTAGAGTTGCTGCTTTACAGCGAATGCAGCACCGGAGACTCAGGTTCGATCCTGACTACGGGTGCTGCACTGTAAGGAGTTTGTACGTTCTCCCCGTGACCTGCGTGGGTTTTCTCCGAGATCTTCGGTTTCCTCCCACACTCCAAAGGCGTACAGGTATGTAGGTTAATTGGCTGGGTAAATGTAAAAAATGTCCTTAGTGGATGTAGGATAGTGTTAATGTATGGGGATCACTGGGCGGCACGGACTTGGAGGGCCGAAAAGGCCGAAAAGGCCTGTTTCCGGCTGTATATATATGATATGATATGATATGATATGATAAGTTTATAAAATTATAAGAGGCACTGATAGGATAGGCAGTTAGAACTTTAGTCCCAGGGTGGAAAATTCAAACACCAGAAAGCATACTTTTTTTAAGGTGAGAGGGGAAAAAGTTTACCATTTACAGAAGCCATTTAACCTACAAACCTGCACGTCTTTGAAGAGTGGGAGGAAACCGGAGCACCCGGGGAAAGCTCACTCCGTCAGGAGGAGAACGTACAAACTCCGTGCAGACAGCGCTCGTGGTCGGGATCGAAGTGGATCTCCGGCGGTATAAGGCAGCAACTCTACTGTTGCGCCACCGTGCCGCTCTTCACGTGACAGTAATAAACTAAACTCAAGCCAGACATAGTGGGGCCTGTTCCTGTGTTATTCTGTTCTATATTCCATAAATTAAGATGGGATTTTGGCGCACAGTAAGTAGAGGTTAGAGGGTCACCTGAGTGGAGACCTGCAGTCCCGGTGGCAAACTGGAGAAGTAGCCTATTATAGTTTGCAAACATTAATGACCGGAGTTTCTCCTGCAGACACAGACGTGAACAACAATGAGTGTGTTGAAGATAGAGTTTGCAGAAAACTGCCACTGACTCAGCAATGTCTGAAATGTCACTAAATCCCAAATGTGAAACATTTTGAGTAGGCTGTTGCTGAATAAAGGATGTTATTGTAAAACACAAAAGGTCAGCACACTGTCCTGGCACACAGTGGGTTTAAAAGCAACGGAGAATAATGGGCTTAAAGCCCCTTTGTGGTTGCCATGACGATTGAATTTGGCCCGTCTCCAAATGATTCTTAGTTTTAAACTGCTTCTGATTTCACGCAGGGGAAAGGATTGATTCTCGAATTGCACCGAGTTAGCTGAAGTTAAATCAATGTGTTTTGAGCTGGCTGGATAGAAAACGGGGATTTAGTTTTGGAGATACAGTGCGGAAACAGGTCCTTCGGCCCATCGAGTCTGTGCCGACCAGCGATCCACGTGCATAAGCCTACACACAAGCCTACACACACCAGGGACAATTTAAACTTATACCAAGTATGCAAACTCAAGCCAATTAACCTACAAACCTGTATGTCTTTGGAGTGTGGGAGGAAACCGAAGATCTCGGAGAAAACCCACGCAGGTCACGGGGAGAACGTACAAACTCCGTACAGACGGCGCCCGTAGTCAGGATCGAACCTGAGTCTCCGCCGCTGCATTCGCTGTAAGGCAGCAACTCTACCGCTGTGCCACCTTGCCCCCCCCTTCAAAAAAGGGAGCCGAAGTCTGAACTACCGTGTCTTTGTGGTCGGCTGTGGGAGGCACTGCCCTCTCCCCTCCCCACCCCTCCCCTCCCCTCCCCTCCCCTCCCCTCCCCTCCCCTCCCCTCCCCTCCCCTCCCCTCCCCTCCCCTCCCCTCCCCTCCCCTCCCCTCCCCACCCCTCGCTCCAGGGAACAAAGGTGGGCGGTGGGCAGGGGGCGAGGAGAGGGACGTGGTGTGCAAGGAAGGCGATGGCTAGAGGCCCTGCAGCAGCCTGGGGCTCGCCTGGAACTGGGACATGGACTTTGAAAATGGCGCCAAAACATGGCGGCTCCTGCATGCGGGCTCTGTGGACTATTTCTGTATACTTGCTGATCGAGTAGGGCAATACTCTACCAGACTGTATGAAAAAGGAATTTCACCGTGTTAACACTTTGCACATGCGGCAGTAAAGATACCACAGGACCATTGGATTGTATCCCCACACACTAACACTACCCTGCACACACTAGGGACAATTTTACATTTATACCAAAGCCAATTAACCTACAAACCTGGACGTCTTTGGAGTGTGGGAGGAAACCGAAGATCTCGGAGAAAACACACGCGGTCACGGGGAGAACGTACAAACTCCGTACAGAGAGTACCCGTGGTCGGGATCGAACCCGTGCCTCTGGCAATGTAAGGCAGCCACTCTACCACTGCGCCAACGTGCCGCCCACACCGTGATTCAGAGGAGAGGGTATAATGGTGGGTAATTTCTGCTGTAGCCTTCCTGCTACTTGTTCAGCTGTGTGATTAATGCTACCCCATGTGAAGGCCCCACCTTGAGAAGTAACTACATGCTGTGATTCAAGACCAACAGACTCTCTGCCATTGCACTGTGGTTGTGTATCAGGAATTCAGACATGCAACTAACATAACATCAATAAATTATTATTTATAGGAAACATATTTTTAAAAGTAAGATATTCCAAGATTGTTCAGCGGAGCGTTATCTGACAAAACTTAACATCAAATCAAAAAATTAAGTAACCGGTAAACCAAATCCTTGGTCTGGGAAGTTAGACACAAAATGGTGGAGCAACCAATGGGTCAGGCAGCGCCATCCATCCATTTTCTCCTGAGCTGCTTGACCCGCTGAGTTACTCCAGCATTTTTTTGCAAGAAGATTTCAAGATTTCAAGATCAATTTATTGTCACATGTACCAGTTAAGGTACAGTGAAATTTGAGTTACCTTAACAGCCGTACTAAGTGAAAAGCAACAAGGCACAGAGCCACATAAAATAACATTTAACATGAACATCCACCACAGCGGATTCCACATTCCTCACTGTGATGGAAGGTAATAAAGTTCGATCAACTTCCTCTTTGTTCACCCGCGGTCGGGGCTGTTGGACCGTCCGCGGTCGCCGCTGCCGACTGTCCGAGGCCCTCGCGTCGGGATGATCGAGACTCCGGCGTCGGGACGGTTGAAAGACTCTCCGAGGCACGGTGCTCCCGAGTCGGCCTCTTCTTACCAGAGACGATGTTAAAGTCCACAGGCCCCGCGGCCGGAGCTCTACGCAGTCGATCCTCGGTAAATGATCGCAAGGTCCACAACATTAAAGTCCTCGCCGTGCCCGCGGCATGAAGCGCTGGGCCGGTCTCCAGGAAAGGCCGCCAACTCCTCGACGTTAGGCCGCAGTGGGGACGGAGAAACGACACGGAGAAAAATGATCTCCGTCGAGGTAAGAGATTGTAAAAAAAGTCTCCCCCAATTCCACCCCCCCAAATCCCCCCCACCCCCCACATAAAACAAACCAAGAAACACCAAAACATACTTTAACACATACTTAAAATAACAAAAACAGTAGAAGGGACAGACAGACTGTTGGCGAAGCAGTCAGCTGGTGATGCCACCCAAAGAAGGAACTGCAGGCACTGGTTTACACCGAAGATAGACACAAAATGCTGAGGTACCTCAGTGGGTCAGGCAGCATCTCTGGAAAAAAAAGAATAGTTGATGTTTCCGGGTCGAAACCCTTCTTCAGGCACGAAACGTCACCTATTCCTTTTCTCCAGAGGTGCTGCCTGACCTGCTGAGCTATTTTCAGCAATTTGCGTCTATCTCGGGGGTAAGCCAGCATCTGCAGTTCCTTTTATTCACAAAATGCTGGAGTAACTCAGCAGGTCAGGCAGCATCTCGGGAGAGAAGGAATGGGTGACGTTTCGGGTCGAGACCCTTCTGCAGTTCCTTCCCACACTCCTTGGTCAGGGAGATAGCTTTTGAAATATATGTGCTACATGTAACGTCAGTCCACAGCAAATAATCATTCCTCCAATGTTGTGTGGTATGTTGCAATAATTTTGTAGTTATTTTGGATAGTGGTATTATTAGATCTATTTGGTTTATCATTACTTTGCGATATATGGACCAACATTGTTATAAAAAAAAACTCCACCGTGGAAGTCGTTAATGTGTTAAGCGGTTTAGATAAAACTAGTTTGCTACAGTGTTTTGTCAGGTCGGCACGGTGGCGCAACGGTAGAGTTGCTGCCTTACAGCGAATGCCATGCCCGAGACCCAGGTTCGATCCTGACTACGGGCGCCGTCTGTACGGAGTTTGTACGTTCCCCGCGTGACCTGCGTGGGTTTTCTCCGAGATCTTCGGTTTCCTCCCACACTCCAAAGACGTACAGGTATGTAGGTTAATTGACTGGGTAAATGTTAAAATTGTCCCTAGTGTGTGTAGGATAGTATTAATGTGCGGGGATCGCTGGGCGGCGCGGACTCGGTGGGCCGAAGGGCTTGTTTCCGCGGTGTATCTCTAAATCTAAAAAAAAAAATGTCACTGGACGGACTTTTCCCATGACAATCATATGTGTAAAAGACGGACATTTTAACTCACCTTCCCCCTCACACACTGACCTTCCTGTCCTGGGCCTCCTCCATTGTCAGGGTGAGGCCAAACGCAAATTGGAGGAATAGCACCTCATAATTCGCATGGGCAGCTTACAACCCAGCGGTATAAATGTTGAATTCTCTAATTTCCCCGCGTAATCTTGCATCCCTTCTATCTCCATTCCTCCCCCACCATAGTCGTTCTAGTTTCACTGTTTCTCTGTTGGTATCCCTTGGACTATCACCTTCCCCACAGCCAACAATGGACCATTGTGGGTGCCACGTTTTCTTGATCATCGTTGCTTTTTGCGTATCTTTCATTCATTTGTCCTGTGTGCCTCCTATAATCTCTCGTTTCCTTCGCCCCTGACTCGCAGTCTGAAGAAGGGTCTCGACCTGAAACGTCACCCATTCCTTCTCTCCCGAGATGCTGCCTGACCCGCTGAGTGACTCCAGCATTTTGTGTCTATCTTCGACATTTATATACATAGGGGATGAAGGATACTTCTTTGGGTCAGAATGGGAAGAAATTCCAAGACCAAAACTGAGAAGACTTATGAGAATCCTGTTGTCAGGATTGTGGAAGAGCAGAGGGGATGTGAGAGCATTCAATGGCACAGCGGTAGAGTTGCTGCCTTACAGCGAATGCAGCGCCAGACATCCGGGTTCCATCCCGACTATGGGTGCTGTCTGTACGGAGTTTGTACGTTCTCCCCGTGACCTGCGTGGGATTTCTCCGAGATCTTTGGTTTCCTCCCACACTCCAAAGACATACAGCTTTGTAGGTTAATTGGCTTGGTAAATGTAAAAATTGTCCCGAGTGGGTATAGGATGGTGTTAATGTGCGGGGATCGCTGGTCGGCGCAGACACGGTGGGCCGAGAGGGCCTGTTTCTGCGCTGTATCTCTACACTCTAAACTAAACTATTACTCGTTTTTCTCTTGAGAACTGTGTGTCACCTGAACCACAGGAGTGGAGTTTCCTCAAGCTAAGAAGAGTCTCGACCTAACACATTACCTACCATTTAGTCTAGTTTAGAGATACTGCGTAGAAACAAGCCCTTTGGCTTACCGAGTCCACGCCGACCAACGATTACCCCGTAGACTAGTTCTATCCTACACACTAGGGACAATTTACTGAAGCCAATTAACTTACAAACCTGCATGCCTTTGGATAGTGGGAGGAAACTGGAGCACCCGGAGAAAACCCTCGCAGTTACAGGGGCAATGTACAAACTCCGTACAGACAGAGTCAGGATCGAACCCGGGTCTCTGGCGCTGACAGGCAGCAACTCTACCGATGCGCTACTGCACCGCCCCCAACTGTCCCCCAAACATGCAGCCTGGCCCGCTAAGTTACTCCAGCACTTTGTGTGGGTTATTTTGATAACCAGCAACTACAGTGGGGGGAAGCTTACAACCCAGCGGTGTGATTGATTTCTCCAACTTCAAGTAATACTTGCTCTCCGTCCCTCCCCCACCAAATTCCTTGTGCTATCTTCAAAGTCCTCCTGTTGAGTCGCGTTGTTTGTAACTCGTTTTCACCCAGCCCACAGTTAACAATGGCCTGTTTCCTTTATTGTCGTTACTTTTTTGCATTTCTTTCATTCATTTGCTCTATATCTCTCTATATCACCGTCTATATTTCTCGTTTCCCTTTCCCCTGACTCTCAGTCTGAAGAAGGGCCCCAACCCAAAACATCACCTGTTCGTTTTCTCCAGAGATGCTGCCTGTCCCGCTGAGTTGCTCCAGCTTTTTGTGTCTATCTTCGGTGTAAACCAGCATCTGCGGTTCCTTCCCGCACACCTACAGATCCTGGTGAGTTCTATTTCTTTAGTTTAGGCCGAGAGATGTCAAGGGCGATGGAAGACTCTCACTTGCTGTGTCCGCAAACAGCAGAAAGTGACTGGATGCTGTACGATGGCTGGAATGGTGTAAGATGTTTATCCCTGTTACTGATTGTGCAATGAAACAATTTTCTTGATTGTTGGATCAGAAACAGGTTATTATAAATCACAACCTCACACCATTCTCGCACATGTTAAAGGGTGTATTTTGTGACCAACTACTAGTTAGTTTGGCACCAAGTGGTGAGCGTAGCACTTTGCTTGAAAGTTGCAGTAAAAAAAATCAGGCTGGCAATGTACCGCATCCTACCACAACCAGAGAGCAGTCCTGAACTACTATCTACCTCCTTGGTGACCCTCGGACTATCCTTGATCGGGCTTTACTGGCTTTACCTTGCACTAAACGTTATTCCCTTATCATGTACCCATACACTGCAAATGGCTCGATTGTAATCAGGTATTGTCTTTCTGCTGGCTGGATAGCACGCAGCAAAAGCTTTTCACCGGAGACCCAGGTTCGATCCCGACTACGGGTGCTGCCTGTATGGAGTTTGCACGTTCTCCCCGTGACCTGCGTGGGTTTTCTCCAAGATCTTCGGTTTCCTCCCACACTCCAAAGACGTGCAGGTTTGTAGGTTAATTGGCTTGGTATAATTGTAAATAGTCCCGAGTGGGTGTAGGGTGGTGTTAATGCACAGGGATCGCTGGTCCGTGCGGACTCGGTGGGCTGAAGGGCCTGTTTCCACGCTGTATCTTTAAACTAAACTAAAAGAAACACCGAAAAATGAAACAGTTGGCTGTTACGAATGCATGATAAGTAACCAGGGCCAGGGAGGATGTTTAAATACTTTCTTAACAGAGTAATGATTGCCAGCAGATAAATATAATATTGTAGGCTTGAAGGACTGTTTGATTAGAGATTGATTATTTATGAGATCTAGGCCAGCAGAGGGAATGGCTACTGTTTCTGATGAATCGATGCTTTAAAAATAGTGTATACAGATGTGTAAAGAGCCTGAAAAAGGGTTGCAACCCAAAACGTCACCTATTCTTTTTCTCCAGAGATGCTGCCTGACCCGTTGAGTTACTCCAGCATTTTGTGTCTATCTGCTGTGTAAAGATGTATATGTATTCCTGATTAGTGAAGAGAATGGGGTTGACAGGGGAGATTCAGACATGAGCGAATGGCGGAGGAGACTTGATGGGCCGAATGGCCTAATTCTGCTCCTATGCCTTATGGTCATGTGGTCTTATGGTCTTGTGGTCTTGTGGTCTTGTGATCTTGTGATCGTGTGGTCTTATGGTCTTATGGTCTTGTGGTCTTGTGGTCTTGTGATCGTGTGGTCTTATGGTCTTGTGGTCTTATGGTCTTGTGGTCTTGTGGTCTTGTGGTCTTGTGGTCTTGTGGTCTTGTGGTCTTATGGTCTTGTGGTCTTGTGGTCTTGTGGTCTTGTGGTCTTATGGTCTTATGGTCTTGTGGTCTTGTGGTCTTGTGGTCTTGTGGTCTTATGGTCTTGTGGTCTTGTGGTCTTGTGGTAGTGTGGTCTTATGGTCTTGTGGTCTTATGGTCTTATGGTCTTGTGGTCTTGTGGTCTTATGGTCTTATGGTCTTATGGTCTTATGGTCTTATGGTCTTATGGTCATGTGGTCTTGTGGTCTTGTGGTCTTATGGTCTTATGGACTTGTGGTCTTGTGGTCTTGTGGTCTTGTGGTCTTGTGGTCTTGTGGTCTTATAGTCTTATGGTCTTGTGGTCTTGTGGTCTTGTGGTCTTGTGGTCTTGTGGTCTTATGGTCTTATGGTCTTATGGTCTTATGGTCTTATGGTCATGTGGTCTTGTGGTCTTGTGGTCTTATGGTCTTGTGGTCTTGTGGTCTTATGGTCTTATGGTCTTGTGGTTTATCCACTTCCAAAGCTTGGCTAGAAATATTAAGAGCAGGAGTGGAACATCAGTGAGATGATGATAATGAACCAAAGTCGGGGCAGTGAAGGAGATGCAGGGCTCTGTGGATGTTTGAGGGAGTGCACCATTTCTTGTGGTATGTCATAGAAAATTGGAGCAGGTGTAGGCCATTCGGCCCTTCGAGCCAGTACCGCCATTCAATACGAATCATGGCAGATCATCCAAAATCAGTACCCCGTTCCTGCTTTCTCCCCACATCCCTTGATTCCGTTAGCCCTTAGAGCTCTATCTAACTCTCTCTTGAAAACATCCAGTGATTTGGCCTCCACTGCCTTCTGTGGCAGAGAATTCTAGTTGTCATCCATCTTTTAGTTTTAATTTAGAGATACAGTGCTGTTTCATCCCGCCATCTGATCAAGTCCCTCCTCTGTCCGAGCGAGACGCAGGGGAAACCGTGAAGGAAATAGTTAGTGTGCTGTTTTTCAGTTGTGGAGCAGTTTCCACAAAGTACTTACAGGTGAAGTGCCCATGAGCACAGTGATTACAAACTGTATGGAATCACTATTGCTAAGCCCTTCCATTAAGAACCAAAGGGTTGCGGGGAGTGGTTGTGAGGTTGAAGGTATACAAAGTAAGGTTTTGTTTCCGCTCAGGTGAGTTTTAATTTAGTTTAGAGATACAGCTTGGAAACAGGCCCTTCGGCCCACCGAGTCCAACAAACGCACATAAACCGGTTCTATCCCACACACTGCGGACAATTTACAGAGGCCAATTAACCTACAAACCTGCACATCTTTGGAATGTGGGAGGAAACCGGAGCACCCGGAGAAAACCCACGTGGTCACAAGGAGAACGTGCAAACTCCTCACAGGGAGAACGTGCAAACTACAATTTTTTGGGGAGGCGGGGGGGCAGGGGGGGGGAGAGATGGGACGGAGATGAAGATGTGCATGCATCTGACTGCAGAAAAGGTGTCTTGGATACAGAGCTTTAGACAACCAACAGAGTGAGACAGAATCTGGCCACTCAGTCCATGATCCAGGAGGCTGAAGGGGCTACCAGACAAGGTGAGAGGAAGAGTGTCTAACATGCGTGATTCAGACGGGATGTAAAAAGATGTGCTGTTTAGTTTAGTTTAGTTTTAAAGAAACAGGCCCTTCGGCACACCTAGTCCCCGCCGACCAGCGATCCCTGCACAAGAACGCTATCCCACACACACTGGGGACCAATTTGGCATTTATACCAAGCCAATTGGCCTTTACGTCTTTGGAGTGCGGGAGGAAACCGAAGATCTCGGAGAAAAACCCACGAGCTGGGATGCCTCTGAAATGTCCAACCAATCCACAGACCTTGCCTCAGTTTCCCCAGCCCCATGAATGATTTTCTTTTCAAACAAGAGTCCAATTCCAGTTGGAAAATCATTATCGACTATGCTTTCCCTCCCCCCGCCCACCATTCTTTCATGTCAGGTCGTAACTCATTGCACCAACCCCCTCTCCCCCCCCCCCCCCCAACCCCCCCCCCCCCCCCCCCCCCACACTGTTCTCATTCAGTCCAAGCATGGTATTTACTCTGACACAGGAAGAGACCATGAATGTTGACAAAGTCCACAACAGCAATATAATAAATGCTCTGTTCCACAACCATTAATCATCCTCTCCTTGATCAAGGTGTCAGGACACAATGTTCTCGATGTTACTTGAGAATGATAAATGGTAAAAAACAAGGATACTATTTTTTTTAAAACTGCAGCCAATTAGAATATTTTGTAGAATAGTTGCCTGGTCTTCTCATGCAATTTGCGTTCTGCTGATCAGATATTCGAAAATGTATTCAAGCATGATTTTATACAGGCTGTTACAAAATAGCCTTGGTGCACTGATTTAGAACAGCTGCTACTAACATTCATGAATTCAGCAAGGCCAGAATCCTAAATGATAGACATAGAAACTAGAGAAATAGCTCAAAGGGACAAAGGAATTGCCAATTCCTTTTTTAGGAGGATTAGATTTGGAAAAACGTCCTGATGGTGGCATGTTTTGATGGTGTCAGGGGTTATGGGGAGAAGGCAGGAGAATGGGGTTGAGAGGGAAAGATAGATCAGCCATGATTGAATGGCAGAGGAGACTTGATGGGCCGAATGGCCTAATTCTGCTCCGAGAACTCATGAACTTATGAACTTTAAAAAAAGTTTTCTTGCTGTATAAACGAGGCAATAGGGTAAACTCTCGTTTTTACGGACCTCTTTATAACGGATTTCGGTTATAGCGGATTGAGCTATCGGCCTTCACTGCTGAAGAAGGGTCTCGGCCTGAAACGTCACCCATTCCTTCTCTCCAGAGATGCTGCCTGTCCCGCTGAGTTACCCCAGCGTTTTGTGTCTATCTTCACTGCCAGGCCAGGCTGCCGAGCCACACCCGGCCCGGGCCAGCTCCCCGGCAGCTTCCAGCCCGCACCTGCCTCCACTCCACCCTTCCTCTCTTCCTCCACTCCACCCGCCCGCAGGCCACGACCAATGACCCTGCCAATTTCCCCTCCCTCCACCCCAGTCACCAGCAGGCCCGGGCCATCAACCCACCTGGACTCCAGGCCCAGCTCCAGACCCAGAGTCCGAAGAAGGGTCTCGACCCAGAACGTCACCTATCCATGTTCTCCAGAGATACTGCCTGAGTTACTCCAGCACTTTGTGTGTTCGTTTTGTGCATTAGCCAGCAACATCAGTCGTTTCTTTCCACTAATTCTCCAATGATAATCCCTAACTTGGTGATAGTGGACAATCGGCAATAACAGACCCCCCCCCCCCCACCACCCCCCACCCCCCCCCCCCCCCCCCACCCCCACCGTGGTCCATTATAACAAGGGTTTGCTGCAATATTCCAGTATGACTCTGACTCTGTGACTTCCTTGCAAGATGCCCAATGCATGGCCAATTGATGTTTGACTGTAACCTTGGAGTTTCATTGTAATAAAAAGGAACTGGCGATGCTGGTTTATATCAAAGACAGATACAAAAAGCTGGAGGAATTCAATGGCTCAGGCAGAATCTCTGGAGAAAATGGATATGTGATTTTTTGCGCAGGAAAAAACTGCAGATGCTGGTTAAAATCGAAGGTAGACACAAAATGTTGGAGGAACTCAGTGGGTCAGGCAGAATCTCTGGACAAAATGGATAGGTGATTTTTTGGGTTGGGACCCTTCTTCAGACTGATTGTAGTAGGGGGAGCAGGAAAGAACCTGGAAGGGAAAAGATGCCGGGCAAACCATGGCCGGCAACAGATGACTTCAGTCGACGAGATTCATTAGAAGGCAGATTGTTGGACAGAAGCCAAATATAGAAGTAGAGTGTGAGCCCAAGAGGGATATATGTGGCGCAGTGGGAGAGTTACTGCCTTATAGCGCCTGAGACCCAGGTTCGATCCTGACTGTGGGCACTGTCTGCACAGAGTTTGTACGTTCTCCCCGTGACCTGTGTGCGTTTTCTCCGAGATCTTCGGTTTCCTCCCACACTCCAAAGACGTGCAGGTTTGTAGGTTAATTGGTTTCTGTAAATTGCCCCTAGTGTGTAGAGGGTAGAACTAGTGTACGGTGTACGGGAAACGCTGGGCGGCGCGGACTCGGTGGGCCGAGGACCCTGTTTCCACGCTGTAACTCGAAACTTTAGTTGCATTAAAGGACTTTTAGTGGGGGATGGAATGGGGGGAGAAACTGGTGCAAGATCAGCCAGGGTTCAGGGGAAGTGGACAGTGTGGGGGGGGGGAGGGAGTATTGTGGGGGGGGGGGGGGGGAGGGGAGGGGGAAACAGGGGTGTTTGAAAAGGTTACCTAAAATTGGAGAATTCAACGTTCATACCGTTAGGTTGTAAACTAGACAAGCAGTATTTTTAATTGTAACCTTAGTGTTTAACAGTACGCTGCAGCAATTTTCATACCTGCACCTTCCCAATCTTGTTTTCCTCACAGATAGCAGACCAGATACCCTACCAACGGCAGAGGATTTGTTTAGCACCCTCACAGGCGGCCACGTCTTCACAAAAATGGACTTGACAAATGCCTACTTGCAGCTGGGTGTAGATGACGAATCTAAATCCAAGCTAACTATTACAATAGACAATAGACAATAGACAATAGACAATAGGTGCAGGAGTAGGCCATTCAGCCCTTCGAGCCAGCACCCCCATTCAATGCGATCATGGCTGATCACTCTCAATCAGTACCCCGTTCCTGCCTTCTCCCCATACCCCCTCACTCCGCTATCCTTAAGAGCTCTATCCAGCTCTCTCTTGAAAGCATCCAACGAACTGGCCTCCACTGCCATCTGAGGCAGAGAATTCCACACCTTCACCACTCTCTGACTGAAAAAGTTCTTCCTCATCTCCGTTCTAAATGGCCTACCCCTTATTCTTAAACTGTGGCCCCTTGTTCTGGACTCCCCCAACATTGGGAACATGTTTCCTGCCTCTAATGTGTCCAATCCCCTAATTATCTTATATGTTTCAATAAGATCCCCCCTCATCCTTCTAAATTCCAGTGTATACAAGCCCAATCGCTCCAGCCTTTCAACTTACGACAGTCCCGCCATTCCGGGATTGTTTCAGTTCAATAGGCTCCCATTTGGTATATCATCAGCCCCAGGGATTTTTCAAGGGGTAATGACACAAATTCTAGAGGGAATTGAAGGTGTGGTGTATCATTTGGATGACATCCTCATCTCAGCCCCTGACAGGCAGACACATGCTGAAAGGTTGGAAGTGGTACTCAAACGACTTGAAACACACAGTGTAAGAGTAAAGGCACAGAAGTGTGAGTTCTTTCAGAACTCGGTAGAGTACTTGGGTCATAAGATAGACAAGGATGGTCTACACCCCACCAAGGGTAAGGTTGATGCGATCAAAAATACGCCCACTCCCAGAAACATATCTGAGCTCAAGATGTCACAGT
Organism: Rhinoraja longicauda; assembly: GCF_053455715.1. Lineage (NCBI taxonomy): Eukaryota > Metazoa > Chordata > Chondrichthyes > Rajiformes > Arhynchobatidae > Rhinoraja > Rhinoraja longicauda. The sequence goes on along the minus strand of NC_135976.1, from coordinate 26,880,155 downwards.
GTCGAGACCCTTCTTCAGACTAGTTAGGGATAAGGGAAACAAGAGATATAGATGGTGATGTGGAGAGGTACAGAACAATGAATGAAAGTTATGCAAAAAGATAATGACGATAAAGGAAACGGGCCATTGTTAGCTGTTTGTAGGGTGAAAATGAGAAGCTAGTGTGACTTGGGTGGGGGAGGGATAGAGAGAGGGGGGGAATGTCGGGGCTACCTGAAGTGAGAGAAATCAATATTCATTCATACCACTGGGCTGTGAGCTGCCCAAGCGAAATATGAGATGCTGTTCCTCCAATTTGCGTTTAGCCTCACTCTGACAATGGAGGAGACCGAGGACAGAAAGGTCAGTGTGGGAATGGGAAGGAGAATTAAAGTGTCCAGCAACCGGGAGATCAGGTTGGTTCATGTGGGTTGAGGGAAGGTGTTCCGTGAAACCATCGCCCAGTCTGCGTTTGGTCTTGCTGATGTATAACAGTCCACATCTTGTCCAGCGGATACAGTAGATAAGGTTGGAGGAGGTGCAAGTGAACCTCTGCCTAACCTGAACGGACTGCTGGGGTCCCAGGACAGTCGAGGGAGGAGGTATAGGGACAGGTGTTGCATTTCCTGCGGTTGCAGGGGAAGGTACATGGGGTGATTTGGGTGGGAAGGGATGAGTTGACCAGGGAGTTGCAGAGGGAACAGTCTCTGCGGAAGGCGGAAAGGGGTGGAGATGGGAAAATATGGCTCGTGGTTGGGTCCTGTTGGAGGTTGCGGAAATTTCAGAGGATTGTGTTATATGCGACGGCTGATGGGGTGGAAGGTCCGGACTAGGGGGCTCTGTCTCTGTTGTGATTGGGGGGGTGGGGAGCAAGGGCGGATCTGCGGGGTACCAAGGAGACACGAGTGAGCCTCATCTATGATGGGAGAAGGGAACCACCGTTTCCTAAAGAATGAGGAGATCTCAGATGTTCTAGTATGGAACACCTCATCGTGGGCGCAGATGCGGCGTAGACGGAGGAATTGGGAGTAAGGGATGGAGTTTTTTCAGGAAGTAGGGTGGGAGGAAGTGTAGTCGAGATAGTTGTGGGAGTCAGTGGGTTTGTGGTAGACGTCAGTCAATAGTCTATTCCCTGTGATGGAGACCATGAGATCAAGAAGGTGTCGGAGATGGTCCAAGTAAATTTGAGTGCAGGATGAAAATTGGTGGGGAAGTTGATGAAGTCCATGAGTTCTGCATTGCTTTTAGTTTAGTTGAGAGGTTTAGTCTAGAGATACAGTGCGGAAACAGGCCCATTCGGCCCATCGAGTCTGCGCCGACCAGCGATCCCCGCACACTTACACGATTCTACACGCACTAAGGACAGTTTACAAATTTACTGAAGCCAATCAGTCTAGAAGCTTGCGCCTCTTCGGAATGTGGGAGAAAACCGGAGATCCTGGAGAAAACCCACGCGGGTCACGGGGAGAACGTACAAACTCCGTACAGACAGCGCCCGTGGTCAGGATCGAACCCGGGTCTCTGGCGCTGTAAGGCAGCAACTCTGCCGCTGTGCCACTTGCTGTTGTAGCTGGAGTTTGCACGTTGCAGTTTTAACCGAATACAACTGCTGCCCTGTGCTGAGACCAGTGGCATATTTTGAAGTAAGTCTCCACATGAGTCACAACATCAACATCACATGATGTGAGCGCTCGTTTAGTTTTTGCTTGTCCACTCACAATGTTTTGTAGCCGCTGTTGTCTCCTAGCAACTGTTACAGATTATGCTTGTAATCTGGCCAGTAAACATACTTCCAGCCAGCCAACAGAGGCACTGCTGAAATGTTAATCCACCGTGACAAAGAGCAGGGGGTACACATCTTAGCAACCGTTTAGTTTTCCCTGTGATACAGGATGCCTTCACTGCATCTGTTCCCTGTTGATTTACTGATATGAATGGCACCCTCTGAGCACTAAACTAAAATCCATTTTCACTTCTTTTCTTGACCTTTCTTTAAAAATTGCTAAATTGTAGTTCGGACGCGTCATGGCACAGCGGTAGATTTGCTGCCTTACAGCGCCAAAGACCCGGGTTCATAAGTTCAAGGAGCAGTATAAGGCCATTTGGCCCATCAAGTCTACTCCGCCATCCAATCATAGTCTGACCTATCCTTCTCTCTCAACCCCGTTCGATCCTGACCGGAGTTTGCACGTTCTCTTATCTTATCGAAACGTATAAGATGGGGATCTTATCAAAACGTATAAAGATTATTAAGGGGTTGGACACTTTAGAGGTAGGAAACATGTTCCCAATGTTGGGGGAGTCCGGAACCAGGGGCCACAGTTTAAGAATAAGGGGTAGGCCATTTAGAACGGAGATGAGGAAAAACCTTTTTCAGTCAGAGGGTTGTGAATCTGTGGAATTCTCTGCCTCAGAAGGCAGTGGAGGCCAATTCTCTGAATGCATTCAAGAGAGAGCTAGATAGAGCTCTTCAGGATAGCGGAGTCAGGTGGGTATGGGGAGAAGGCAGGAACGGGGTACTGATTGAGAATGATCAGCCATGATCACATTGAATGGCAGTGCTGGCTCGAAGGGCCGAATGGCCTCCTCCTGCACCTATTGTCTATTGTCTATTGCCTATTGTCTCTCAGTGAACGCTTGGGTTTTCTCCGGGTGCTCCGGTTCCCTCCCACTTCCCAAAGACGTGCGGGTCTGCAGATTAATTGGCTTCTGCAAATTGTTCTTAGTGTACAGGATGGAACTAGTGTACGGGGTGTTCGCTGGTCGGCACAGGCCCATTGGACCGAAAGGCCTGTTTCCATGCTGCATCTCTAAACTAAACTAAACTAAACTAAACTAAACTCATTGGCTTCTGTAAATTGCCCCTAGTATGTAGGATGGAACTAGTGCACAGGTGATCATTGGTTGGCATGGGCTCGATGGGCCGAAGGGCCTGTTTGCACTCTGTATCTCAAAACTAAACTCTAAACTGGCGGGAAGTGAGGTAGAGACGAGGTCGGAGAAAAAGAAGTGAGAGAAAGATCCGGAAGGATATTGGAATTGGAGTGCTGTTGCAGTTTTTGATCTTTGATCTCTGAAATGAAGGATTATAAGTTGTTTGCTGCTGCACAGTGTAGCAGAGTATAGAGTCATGGAGTCATGGAGCACGGAAACGGGCCCTTTGGCCCAACTTCCCCGTGCCGACCAAGGAGCCAATCTACACCAGTCCCACATTCCAAAGCCATACATGTTTGTAGGTTGTTTGGCATCTGTGAATTGTAACTTGTCCATAGTGTGTGTAGGATAGTGCTAGTGTACGGCATGGGCTCGGTGGGCTGAAGGGCCTGTCTCCACGCTGTATCTCTAAAGCGTAAAGTCAAAAGAATATGATCCATATCCCTCTATTCCCTGCACTTCCATGTGGCCATCTATTAAAGCCTATTAAACGCAATATTGGATAATTTGGTTACACTTTCATAGGTGACTAACTAGATCATATCATTATTCCCAGAGTCTACTCTGCAATCACAATAGAAAGCAAACAATTCACATGCAGGGGAACCTTGCAGGAGCATTAGCTGATGGAAGAATTTTCCGATACTGCTCTGGACAGCTTTCAGTACACAAACAAGGATTTTATTAAGAAACCCACACAGTGCTCAAGCAAAGACTTAAATGCAATAGATCCTCAGAGATTACTTCTTGGATTCCCGTTGGCCCTGCCTGTTACAAATACAGCTGAAAGGACACACTGAAACCACTACAAGGGCACTGTGAGGAAGGGCAGCCATTGCAATTTACGAGGGTGTTGGCAGGACTCGAGGACTTGAGGTATAGGGAGAGGTTGAGCAGGCTAGGACTCTATTCCTTGGAGCACAGGAGGATGAGGGGTGACCTTTATAGAGGTGTGTAAAATCATGAGGGGAATAGATAGCGTAGGTACACGGAATCCTTTCCCCAGGGTAGGGGAATCAACAACCAGCGGACGTAGGCTTAAGATGGGAGGAGAAAGATTTAATAGAAACCAGAGGGGCAACTTTTTTCACACAAAGGGTGGTGGGTGTATGGAACGGGCTGCCTGAGGTGGTGGTTGGGGCAGGTACTACCACAATATTTAAAAGACATTTGGATAGGTACATGGATAGGAAAGGTTCAAGAAGGATATGGGCCAAACACAGGCAGGTGAGACTAGCGTCGATGGGGCATGTTGGTCAGCATGGGCAAGTTGGGCCGAAGGGCCTGTTTCCATGCTAAGATCCTTTACACTACTAAACACTGTGGTACTGGGTCCATTTGGGGGGGGGGGGGGGGGGGGCTTCAGACAATACCGTCGGAAGGAGGGGGGGGGGGGGGTGGGTAGTGATGAAACAACTAGTTAGTCTATAAAGAAGAGTTTTTGAGAAGCCTTATGGAATGGGCGTCACCAGTAAAATGCTATCACCTGAATCAGAAGGTTACTCCTTTTCTCTGGGGAGGCTTGACTTGAGACTGAACTCTTTGCAGGGTCACGGCACCATAACAACGAGTGGGAATCGAGAACCAGAGGACATAGGTTTAAGGTGAGGGGCGAAAGATTTCATAGGAACCTGAGGGGTAACTTTTTCACCCAAAGGGTGGTGGGTGTATCGAACGAACTGCCGGAGGAGGTAGTCGAGGCAGGGACTGTTGCAATGTTTAGGAAACATTTAGATGGGTACATGGATAAGACAGGTTTCGAGGGATACGAGCCAAACACGGGCAGGTGGGACTAGTGTAGATGGGACATGTTGGTCGGTGTGGGCAAGTGGGGCCCAGGCGCCTGTATCCACGCTGTAAGACTCTCTGACTCTATCAGAACGTAATCTTTTGGCTGTCTGAGTGCTTCATTCAAGGGCTAAGATCAGAGGCCAGAGGAGGAGGATTAAACAATTATTTGTGCTCGATTCTGGAATGCTCAGAATTGGGAAAAATATTTTCACTCCAGATTATAAAGATCTCCCGTGGCTTCCTGGGAAGTCTGTGGCTAACAGCTCACATTGCAGAGTTCTCCAACGACAATAGTCCTTGTGTTCCTTTCACTTGGCAGTAAGTAGCTCCTTGCACTCTTAAAAATGGTGAACTTCGCAGGGCAGTGTAGCTGGGGTGCGATTTTGCGGCCTGCCTGGGCGCCAACTCTTTCACCCTTCCTTCACAGACGCACACACTTTTCCCCTTCATACTGCCTCCCTCGGTTTTTTTTCTTCTGGTGAATCTTCTTCCACCTCCTTAAATACAACGCGTTCTTTCTCCCTGGAAGACTTGCCATTTCGTCCCTGCAAAATGAACACGGAGGGCGTGGGTCAGCAGTCGCTATTTGGACTTCGCCCCGCCCTGCCTCGGGCAAGGCCGCCACCACAATCTAGGATGAGTCCCACCCCGGTCACTCCCTCTTCTCCCCCACTCCCATCAGGCAAGAGGGAGCAAAGTTTGAAAGAAACCTACCTCCAGATTCAGGGACAGTTTCTTCCCATCTGTTATCAGGCAACTGAATGGCCCTCTCATCAGCTAGAGTGCGGTCCTGACCTCCCATCTATCTCATTGGAGACCATTAAACTATCTTGAATCAGACTTTATCGGACTTCAGTGTTGTACCCTTTATCCTATATCTTTGCACCGTGGACGGCCTGATTGTATTCATGTCTAGTGATTGTATTCATGTCTAGTGATTGTATTCATGTCTAATGATTGTATTCATGTCTAGTGAATGTATTCATGTCTAGTGATTGTATTCGTGTCTAGTGATTGTATTCGTGTCTAGTGATTGTATTCGTGTCTAGTGATTGTATTCGTGTCTAGTGATTGTATTCGTGTCTAGTTATTGTATTCGTGTCTAGTGATTTATTCCTGTCTAGTGATTGTATTCGTGTCTAGTGATTGTATTCATGTCTAGTGATTGTATTCATGTCTAGTGATTGTATTCATGTCTAGTGATTGTATTCATGTCTAGTGATTGTATTCATGTCTTGTGATTGTATTCATGTCTAGTGATTGTATTCATGTCTAGTGATTGTATTCATGTCGTGATTGTATTCATGTCTAGTGATTGTATTTGTGTCTAGTGATTGTATTCCTGTCTAGTGATTGTATTCATGTCTAGTGATTGTATTCATGTCTAGTGATTGTATTCATGTCTAGTGACTGTATTCATGTCTAGTGATTGTATTCATGTCTAGTGATTGTATTCGTGTCTAGTGATTGTATTCATGTCTAGTGATTGTATTCGTGTCTAGTGATTGTATTCGTGTCTAGTGATTGTATTCGTGTCTAGTGATTTATTCATGTCTAGTGATTGTATTCATGTCTAGTGATTGTATTCATGTCTAGTCTTTTCTTTGACTGGGTGCCACACAAACAAAAGCTTTTCACTACCTCGGTCCACATGACAATGATAAATTAAACTAAACAAAACTAATGACGTACTTCTGTAAGTTAGGGCACTGTATTTGCAGGAATGAGATATGGTCAGATATTTAGTGGTATTTTTTGTAGATATCATTAAATAGCTTTGTAAGTCCTCAATTTCTAATTGAGGGGAAATAGGAATGTGAAGGCAAGGAACTGCAGATGCTGGTTTATACTGAAGATAGACACAAAGTGCTGGAGCAACTCAGCGGAACAGGCAGCATCTCTGGATGGAAGGAATGGGTGACGTTTCCCCTCTGAAGAGGGGTCTCGGCCCGAAACGTCACCCATTCCTTCTATGCAGAGATGCTGCATGTCCCGCTGAGTTACTCCAGCATTTTGTGTCTTTGTTCGAGGGAAAATAGGAGGTGGTTTAAGTTTTCCTCTCATTGTATGGCACTCCCATTGTGCTCCATGGAATTGTGCTGCCAGACTGTATGTTCAAACTGCAGAGAAGGTTTTACCAGAAGGCTGCCTGGATTAGAGGGTTTCAGCTACAGGGAGAAGTTGGGTAGACTTAGATTGTTTCCTTTGGAATGTCAGAGGTTGAGGGAAGACTTGATAGAAGTATATAACATTATGAGAGCCGTAGGTAGGGTCGACAGTCAGAACCTTATTGCCATGGTGTAAATGTGCAACACTAGAGGACAGAGCTGCAAGGTGAGAGGGGGAAGGTTTATTGGGGCAGGGCAGGGCAAGTATTTTACACAGAGTGTAGTGGGGGCCTGGAGCGCACTGTCAGGGGAGGTGGTGGAGCCAAATACAATAGCTTTCAGATAGGCATGTGGAAGTGTGGGGAACAGAGGCATATGGATCATGTACAGGCAGATGAGATCAGTTTAAACATCATGTTTGGCACAAACTAATTCTTGATTAGTACAGGTGTCAGAGGTTGTGGGGAGAAGGCAGGAAAATGGGGGGTTAGGAGGGAGAGATGGATCAGCCATGATTGAATGGTGGAGTAGGCTTGCTGGGCCGAATGGCCTAATTCCACTCCTATTCCTCATGACCTTATAAACATTGTGGCCCGTTCCTGTGCTGCACTGTTCTACGTTCTATGTTCTAAGTCTCTGGAGTTGAGGCATAATGGTGCAGCAGTTAGTACAGATGCCTCACAGCTCCAGTGGCCAAATGTGAACCCGACCTTGGGTGCTATCTTTGTGGAGTTTGCACGTTACTTCCTGTGGACCCCCGCAGCCCAAACACATAACTCTGTTTCACCGAAGGCCCACTAAAACAATGGTTGCCATAAATTACCTTTGGTTTGCATTGGTTGAAGGGGAATCAGTAGAATGGCGTGTGAGGGAGAAGAGGTTATAAGGAGGGTAACTGGGGGAGTGATGGAGTGACTCTTAGAGTGAGCATGGGTCCGAAGGACAAAATGGCCTCTACTATGCCATAACCAGAAAGAATTGGGGCAAGACCTTTACGCAGAGAGTGGTGGCGGCCTGGAACCAACGCCGCCAGAGGAGGTAGTGGAAGCTGATACGATAGTGTTGCGTAAGAGGCTTTTGGATAGGCACGTGGAAGTGCAGAGAACAGAGGAGTATGCTTCATGTATGGAGCTTCATGTATATATGCATCGAACATTCTGGATGCATATCCTTCCTCCAGTTCCCCCCCCCCCCCCCCCCCCGCCCCTCCCCTCCCCTCCCCCCCACCACCTCTACTTCAGTCTAAAGAGGGGTTCCAACGATGGGGTTTCTATGGAAATGCTGCCTGACCCGCTGTGATACTCCAGCACTTTGTCTCTATCTTCGGTTTAAACCAGCATCTGCAGTTTCTTCCTATGCATCATGTGCAGGCAGATGTGATCAGTTTCACTGGGCTTCAGGTTCAGCACAAACATTGTGGGCCGACTGTGCTGTGGGACCGTTCCCGTACTGCACCCTTCCATGCTCTGTGCTCTAATGCAATTATCGAAGCCTTGGCTGACTCGTGGAAGAATAACCATGACAATTTGGCCACATTTGTAATAAAGGAGTCGACAAGAACACGGTGATCAGCACGAGGGTGACGCAGCGGCGTAGCGGCGCAGCGGCGTAGCGGTACAGTTGCTGCCTTACAGCGCCAGAGATCCGGCTTCGATCTTGACTACGGGTGTTGTCTGTACGGAGCTTATATATTCTCCCCGTGACCGTGTGGGCTTTTTCTGGGTGCCCAATTTTTCTCCCACGTTCTAAAGAGCTGCAGGTATATAGGTTATATTGTCGCTTGTGTGTTGGATAGAACTAGTGTACGAGTGATTATGGACTCGGTTGGCTGAAGAGCCCGTTTCCACAATGTATAACCCGTCGAACTGTCTTTAATCGGACTTTACTGGACTTTATCTTGCCCTAAACGTTACACCCTTTATCCTGTATCTGTACACTGTGGATGGCTAGATTGCAATCATGTACAGTCTTTTTGCTGATTGGATAGCACGTAACAACAAAAGACAATAGAATAGACAATAGGTGCAGGAGGAGGCCATTTGGCCCTTCGAGCCAGCACCGCCATTCATTGTGATCATGGCTGATCATTCTCAATCAGTACCCCGTTCCTGCCTTCTCCCCATACCCCCTGACTCCGCTATCCTTAAGAACTCTATCTAGCTCTCTCTTGAATGCATTCAGAGAATTGGCCTCCACTGCCTTCTGAGGCAGAGAATTCCACAGATTCACAACTCTCTGACTGAAAAAGTTTTTCCTCATCTCCGTTCTAAATGGCCTACCCCTTATTTTTAACAAGCCTTTCACTGTACCTCAGTACACGTGACAGTAATAAACTAAACTAAGCTTAGGGTGAGGGATGACTTGTTCACACTTATTCTTTGGAGCGTAGAAGGTTGAGGGGGGACTTGATAGAGGTTTTTAAAATTTTAAGAGGGACGGATAGAGTTGACGTGTGTAGGCTTTTCCCTTTGAGAGTGGGGAAGATTCCAACAAGGGGACATAACTTCAGAATTAAGGGACAAAAGTTTAGGGGTAACATGAGGGGTAACTTCTTTATTCAGAGGGTGGTGGCTGTGTGGAATGAGCTTCCGGTGGAAGTGGTGGAGGCAGGCTCGATTTTATTATTTAAGAGTAAATTGGATAGGTATATGGATGGGAGGAGATTGGAGGGTTATAGTCTGAGAGCAGGTAGATGAGACTAAGTCAGAGAAAGTGGTCGGCGTGGACTGGTAGGGCCGAACGGGCCTGTTTCCGTGCTGTAATTGTTATATGGTTATATGGTTATAGTGGTGGGTGCTTGGAACCAGCTGTTTGACAGCACTGGGCCTGTACTCGCTGGAGTTTAGAAGGTTGAGGGGGGACCTAATTGAAACTCACAGAATAATGAAAGGTATAGATAGAGTGGATGTGGAAAGGATGTTTCCACTGGTGGGAGAGTCCAGGACCAGAGGTCACAGCCTCAGAATTAAAGGGCGCTCTTTTCGAAAGGAGGTGAGGAGGAACTTCTTTAGTCAGAGGGTAGTTAATCTGTGGAACTCTTTGCCACAGAGGGCTGTGGAGGCCAAGTCAGTGGATATTTTTAAGGCAGAGAAAGACAAATTATTGATTAGAACGGGTGTCAAGGGTTATGGGGAGAAGGCAGGAAAATGGGACTGGGCGGCAGTGGTCAGCCACGATTGAATGGTGGAGTAGATGGACCGAATGGCCTAATTCTACTCCTGTAACTTGTGATCTTGTGAGCTGCCGGAGGAGGTAGTTGAGGCAGAGTTTATGAAACATTTAGACAGGTACATGGACAGGACATGTTTGGGGGGAATATGGGCCAAACGCAGGCAGGAGGGACTAGTGTAGATGGGACATGGTGGCAAGTGTGGGCAAGTTAGGCCAAAGGGCCTGTTTCCACACAGCATGACTCCATGACTCTATGATCTAAACTAAACTAAAGTAAACTAAACTAAACACTGCATTCATCTGAAATTAGAGGCTTAACTGCACTTCAAAAGCAGCTAATTAACTGTAAAGTGCTTTAAGATGTCTTGAAGAAGTGAAAGGTAATGTACAACTCCATGTCCTTGTTTTTCGTTGCCCATTTCTCCTGTCCCCCATTTCACACACCTTTAAGTCCCTGTCTGCAAACTTTTGGAACATATTCGCATAAATCTTCTTGTTCTTCTCATGATGTTCCTTCATTCTCTTCTGGCACACGATGAGCTGAGTCTTTGCAGCCTTGTTTTTGGGGTTGACCTGAAGCACCCTCTGGAAGTCTGCCTTTGCCAGATCAAACTCGTTAACGCAGAGCCTGGCCTCTCCGCGTCTGTACAGCGCCTTCTCATTCACTCTGTCAATCTCCAGCGCCTGGATGGGCATGGATGGGAAAGAAGGTTGAGTTTTAAACCCTGCCGAATCATTTGCAGTACAGGTCCATCACCGATTTTCCGGCACCTCCTTTAATCCGGGACAAAGTTTTACGAGAGTGCACTTGAAATCCCTCCCGGAACCCCCCCCCCCCCACCCCACCCCCCTCCCTCCCCCCCCCCCCCGAATCTGTGGAATTCGCTGCCGCAGACGGCGGTGGCGGCCAAGTCGGTGGACATTTTTAAGGTGGAGATTGGCAGATTCTTGTTTACTGCGGGAGTCAGGGGTTAGGGGGGCGAAGGCAGGAGAATGGGGTTGTGAGGGAAAGATAGACCAGCCATGATCGAATAACAGAGTAGACTTGAGGTCTTGAAGAAGGGTCTCGGCCTGAAACATCACCCATTCCTTCACTCCGGAGATTCTGCCTGACCCGCTGAGTTACTCCAGCATTTTGTGTCGACCTTAGACTTGAGGTCCAAATGGCCTTATTCTGCACCACCGTGCTGCCCCGTATGGCTTAAGTATGCCAATAATCTCGCTGAACTGCGTGCAAAAAAAGAATCTCACTGTGCCTTGGTACACGTGGTAATAAAGCAACCGTTGAAGTATCTCACCAAGCATTTATTTGAGGCAACAACTCCATTGTTGAAGTCCCTCCCCTAAAAGGTGCTCACCTTGTCACAGCTCTCCACGGCCTTCAGGTACTCGTTCAGCTTGAGGTAGCACATCGCCACGTTCAAATTTGCCGCCAGGACCAGGGCCTTGGCACTCTGACTATCCTCTTCTGTCCGGCAGTATTCCTGGTGCAACCACGCCACGATCTTCTTGTACTGGATCTGAGCCTGCTTATACTTGCCACGCTGATCGTGAGGGAAGAAAAAAAAAATCCAGGGATAAGGGCACGTTTAGAATCGGGTTAATTAACTTACATCAGCACCTAAACCCTGGCACAGAAAATGACTCAGAAGGAGTTTTTTTTGTAGAATTTTATAATTTCCAAAACAGTCTCATTTGGTTCAGTTTGGTTGAGTTTAGTTCAGATTAGTTTATTGTCACATGTACTGTGGTACAGTGCAAAGCTTTAAAGCAAAAAAGGTTTAAAGCGAAACTGCATGCAAACAGTCCCTTCGGCCCACCGAGTCCGCGCCAACCGTGTGACCCCGTACAACAACGCTATTCCGCACACTGGCGACAATTTACAATTTCCAGAAGCCAATTAACCTACAAACCCTGTACGTCTTTGGAGTGTGGGAGGATCCGGAGCACCCGGAGGAAACCCACATGGGTCACACGGAGAACATACATACTCTGTATAGACAGCGCCCGTGGTCAGGATTGAACCTCTGTCTCTGCCGCTGTAAGGCGGCAACTCTACCGCCGTGCCACTGTGCTGCCCCTCCCAGTGCACCTTTCAGTAGATCACATGGTTTTAGTTGAGATGGTCTTTAGAATATGATGTGTGGCCATTGCTATTACGTGGGACTGTCTTGATGGAGTGGAGTGGAGTGTCTTTGTCTCCCAATACATTAATAGACACAAACGTTTCACTCTGACTTTCCATTCACAGAGGGCAGCCTCATATACACTCAGTCAACGAGATTACAAACTTTCATAAATTCATGTTCATAACTTGAAGCATAATTAGGCCATTCGGCCCATCGAGTCCGCCATTCAATCATGGCTGATCTATCTTAGCCTCTCAAACCCATTCTCCTGCCTTCTCCCAATAACCTTTAACACCCTTGTTAATCGAGAACCTGTCAATCTCCACCTTAAAAATATCCATTGACTTGGCCTCCACAGCCTTCTGTGGCAATGAATTTCACAGATTCACCTCCCTTGTGTGCAGTATATTTAAACCACTAATTAGACCCACCAAAAATAGACACGAAATGCTGGAGTTACTCAGCGGGTCAGGCAGCATCTGTGGAGAAAAGGAACAGCTGACGTTTCCGGCCAAGACCTTTTCTGACAGACCTATTGTTTCTGCCTGCTCCTGCCCCACTGAAATTATTTCCATGTACATTAGACAATAGACAATAATCAATAGGTGCAGGAGGAGGCCATTTGGCCCTTCGAGCCAGCACCGCCATTCAATGTGATCATGGTTGATCATTCTCAATCAGTACCCCGTTCCTGCCTTCTCCCCATACCCCCTGACTCCGCTATCCTTAAGAGCTCTATCTAGCTCTCTCTTGAATGCATTCAGAGAATTGGCCTCCACTGCCTTCTGAGGCAGAGAATTCCACAGATTCACAACTCTCTGACTGAAAAGGTTTTTCCTCATCTCAATTCTAAATGGCCTACCCCTTATTCTTAAACTGTGGCCCCTTGTTCTGGACTCCCCCAACATTGGGAACATGTTTCCTGCCTCTAACGTGTCCAAACCCTTAATAATCTTATACGTTTTGATAAGATCCCCTTTCATCCTTCTAAATTCCAGTGTATACAAGCCTAGTCGCTCCAGTCTTTCAACATATGACAGTCCCGCCATTCCGGGAATTAACCTAGTGAACCTACGCTGCACTCCCTCATTGACTCCATCCTATCCCCCCTGGTCCAATCCCTCCCGACCTTTGTCCAGGACACCTCACACGCCCTTCTTCTTTTTAATGGCTTCCGTTTTCCAGGCCCCCTTTTCCTCACTGTTACCAGGGCTCCCAGTCTGAGGATAGGCCTTGACCTTCACCAGATTCCTTTCCTCCAGAGATGTCGTGGTTCTGTGGAGTTCATTGTACCTCATTGGCAGTGGAGGCTAAAATATTGGATATTTTTCAAGCGGGGCTTTGGTAGGTTCTTGATTAGTAACTAATTAAATGGGGCCTCCACTCAGAGAAATAGAATTACTTTCAAACTCGGATTGATCTCTCTGGAACGTTGGAGGTTGCGGGGAGACCTGATTAGTTAGTTAGTTTCGTTTATTGTCATGTGCACCGAGGTTCAGTGAAAAGCTTTTTTGTTGCGTGCTATCCAGTCATCGGAAAGATTATACATGATTACAATCAAGCCGTCCACAGTGTACAGATACAGGATGAGGGGGAGTAATGTTTAGTGCATCCTAAAGTCCAGCAAAGTCCAATTAAAGACAGTCCAAGGATCTCCAAAGAGGTGGACGGTAAGTCAGGACCGCTCTCTAGTTGATGATAGGATGGTTCAGTTGCCTAATAACAGCGGAGAAGGAACAGTCCCTGAATCTGGAGGTGTGCGTTTTCACACTTCTGTACCTCTTGCTGATGGGAGAGGGGAGAAGAGGGAGTGGCCAGGGTGTGAGACTCGTCCTTGAATGGGCTGGTGGCCTTGCCGAGGAAGTATATAAGTTTATGAGAGGAAAGAATGGGTCGACAATCAGAACCTTTTCTCCCCTGGGTGGAAAAGTAGTTTTAAGGTGAGAGGGGCCAAAGTTTAAAGGAGATGTGGTGGGCAAGACCCTTACAGAGGGAGTAAGTAGTGGGTGCCTGGAACCCACTGACAGAGGTGGTGGTGGTGGAGGAGGCATGTTGGATAGTGGCATCTCCAAAGATGTACAGGTTTGGAGGCTAATCGGCTTGGTAGAAATGTAACTTGTCCCTAGTGTGTGTAGGAGGGTGTAAGTGTGCAGGGAATGCTGGTCAGCCCGGACTCGGTGGGCCGAAGGGTCTGTTTTCGCGCGGTATCTGTAAACTAAACTAAACTAAACTAAAATTAAGATGCAGGACGTGCAAGGAATGGACGGCTATGGATCACATGCAGGCGGAAGAGATGTTGAACTTGGCATTGAGTTTGTCATGGACACTGTGGGCCATGTGGCATGTTCCTATACTGTACTGCTATATGTTCTTTGAAGTCAGCGCATTACCAATGACGGATGGTGTTTCGGTAGAGGTGGACCTTAGAGCAGAAATACCTTAAAGTATGACGTTCCCTTCTCCTTGACAATAGCAGCTTGCTCCAACTTCTCACGAGTGTCCATTTCCCAGGACTCTTTTGCCTGTGTGGTAAAATGCAGCAGTCCAGTCCGTACATTGTTAAAACAAACACGCTGGTGTGAGCACGCCCGCTCCCAGTCTGCACCAGGGCGGCGCGGTGGCACAGCGGCAGAACTACTGCCTTACAGCGCCAGAGACCCGGGTTCGATCCTGACCACGGGCGCTGTCTGTACAGAGTTTGTACATTCTCCTCGTGACCTGCGTGGGTTTTCTCCGAGATCTTCGGTCCCCCCCCACCCTCCCAACACTCCAAAGATGGGCAGGTTTGTAGGTTAATCGGCCTGGTATAAAATGTAAAGTTGTCCCTAGTGTGCGTAGGATAGTGTTAGTGTGCGGGTGGTCAGTGCACACACGGTGGGCCGAAGGGCCTGTATCGGCACTGTATCTCTAAACTAAACTAAACCAGGTTAACTCACAATAAGCAAGTCCGCTCCAGTTCTACCAACGACCCATTTCCCCCACCTCCATCATTGGCAGAAGCACGGCAGTCTACGAGAAAGATGACACCAGCCAGAAGCCAGGGTCTGTGACAGCGTTCGGCTTGCAGTAGGGGTCCTGTTATGCTAGAGAGGCCATCAGATCCGTACAAATCACAAGATGCACAACAGAATCTCCTTGCAAAACTAGTGTACCGCAGTAATAGAAACGAAGTGCAGATGCTGCTTCATAACCAAAGATACACACAACATGCTGGAGTAACTCAGCGGGTCAGGCAGCATCTGTGGAGAACATGGATAAGTGACTGGGTCTGAAAGAAGAGTCCCGACCTGAAACTTCATCGATTCCTTCTCTCCAGAGATGCTGCCTGACCCGCTGAGTTTCTCCAGTACTTTATGTCTATCTTTAGTGTACAGCAGCGCTGGGTTGTAGTGACACCTATATTGGCGATTTTGGAATCTAGGTGTCCACAAGGCCAATATTTATCATCCATCCTCACTGCCCTTCAGAAGGTGAACTGCTCCAGTCCAGTCTCCGTTTAAGTGCAAGGGTGCTACACTTTGCTGCTCGCTATGTTACTTTAAGGGGGGTTTTAAGAGTCGACCACATGAAGTGGGTCTGGGGTCAGACGCAGGTCAGATTAAGAATTTTAGTTTAGTTTAGAGATACAGCGCGGAAACAGGCCCTTTCGGCCCACCGGGTCCGCGCCGACCAGCGATCCCCGCACATTAACACTATCCTATACCCACCAGGGACATTTTTTACATTTACCAAGCCAATTAACCTACAAACAATAGACAATAGGTGCAGGAGTAGGCCGTTCGGCCCTTCGAGCCAGCACTGCCATTCAATGTGATCATGGCAGATCATTCTCAATCAGTGCCCCGTTCCTGCCTTCTCCCCATGTCCCCTGACTCCGCTATCCTTAAGAGCTCTATCTAGCTCTCTCTTGAATGCATTCAGACAATTGGCCTTCACTGCCTTCTGAGGCAGAGAATTCCACAGATTTACAACTCTCTGACTGAAAAAGTTTTTCCTCATCTCCGTTCTAAATGGCCTACCCCTTATTCTTACACCGTGGCCCCTGGTTCTGGACTCCCCCAATGCTTCCTGCCTCTAACGTGTCCAACCCCTTAATAATCTTATATGTTTCGATAAGATCCCCTCTCATCCTTCTTACACTGCTGCCTGCACACCCTGCACATAACCCCTGCACACTTACACTCTCCTACACACACTAGGGACAAGTTACATTTCTACCAAACCTGTACGTCTTTGGAGTGTGGGAGGAAACCAAAGATTTCAGAGAAAACCCATGCAGGTCATGGGGAGAACGTACAAACTCTGCACAGACAGCACCCGTAGTTGGGATCGAACCTGGGTCTCCGGCGCTGCATTCGCTGTAAGGCAGCAACTCTACCGCTGCGCCACCGTGCCGCCCTAAGTAAAGGTGGCACGTTTCCTTTCCTAAGCCAATAAAGGAGATCCAGCAGACCTTGGCGGACCGGGCCTCAGTGCTCATTCAGTAGCTCTACCATGTGAACCACTCAAGTTTCTGCCTGCTCTAGTTTGCGATGAGCTATCTGCCTTCTCCTCTCACCTTTTCGAAGTTCTTCAGCAGGACCTCGTAGTCCAACTCCGCATTGGGTGGGATGTTGAAGCCCGGTTTTCCGACATCTCCAAACCCATATCTGCAACAAACAATTTAAGCCACTTTTATTTTATTTTAATATGTAAGAAATACAGCAACGCTATAAACTTAGAAACAAAGAATTGCAGATGCTGGATTATACACAAAGATCGACACAAAGTGCAGGAGTAACTCTCTGGAGTAACGAGCAGCACGGTGGCACAGTGGTAGAGTTGCTGCCTTACAGCACCAGAGACCCAGGTTCGATCCTAACTATGGGTGCTGTCTGTCCGGAGATTGTACATTCTCCCTGTGGCCACGTGGGTTTTCCCCGGATGCTCCGGTTTTGTCCCACACTCCAAAGACGTACAGATCTGTAGTTTAATTGGCTTTGATAAAGATTGTAAGTTGTCAATAGACAATAGACAATAGGTGCAGGAGTAGGCCATTCGGCCCTTCGAGCCAGCACCACCATTCAATGTGATAATGGCTGATCATTCTCAATCAGTACCCCGTTCCTGCCTTCTCCCCATACCCCCTGATTCCGCTATCCTTAAGAGCTCTATCTAGTTCTCCCTTGATTAAGAGCTCTATCTAGTTCTCTCTAGTTAGTTCTCTAGTTCTCTAGTTCGCTCTATCTAGTTCTCTCTAGTTACCCCTACTGTGTAGGAATGTGCGAGTGTACGAGGTGATCGCAGGTCGGCGCGGACTCATTGGGCCAAAGAGCCTGATCTGCACTGTATTTCTAAAGTCAAACTCAGTGGGCCAGGCAGCATCTCTGGAGAAAAAGGATGGGTGATGTTTTGAGTTGGGACCATTCTTCAGACAACTGAAAGTATGGAATTGGGAGGGGGGGGGGGGGAGGGGGTTGAAGAGCTGGTGGCGAGAAAATACGAGGACTAATCAAGACCCGCCACAATTGACCACAGGCAGGGAAGTGTCCTGGCAGGCCCATTGTTGGCCCATTGTTGGCCCAATGTTGGCCCATTGTTGGCCCATTGTTGTGATCTCAGGAGGGATACAAAGAAGAGAACAGTGAAACCGGTTAAACAACTTGGGTGGAGGGAGGGGGCAGGGGAGGGGAGGGGAGTGCAGGTAGGAATTACTTAAAATTAGATCATTCAACGTTCATATCGCTGGGGTGTAAGCTGCCCAGGTGAAATATGAGGTGCTGTTCCTCCAACTTGCGTGTGGCCTCCCTCTGGCAAAGGAGGAGGCCCAGGACAGAAAGGTCAGTGTGGGAATGGGGAAGGGGAGTTGAAAGGGGTTGTCAACCGACCGGGAGATCGCATCGGCCTCGACGGACCGAGCGTAGCGGTGTTGAGCGAAGCCTTTGTCAACTTCTTCCCATCTGCTCGTGACGAGTCCCACACTCCGGCCCAATCCTTCACGATGTTGTTGGACACCGTGGACACTGCTCTTCCGCTGTTGCAGGGCACGGATCGGAGCGTGTAAATAGTTGGGTCGCAGATGAAAGGTTTGCAAGGTCCAGTGTGTGTACAGAATGCTGAGTCCTCTCTCCGTCAATCCCCCAAAGTAAATGCCGTCCCAAGTATGACAAATAATCCCTTGCAGCTGGCAATATTTGCACTCTGTGCCCAGTTACCTGACAGGAAGCGATGAAAGAAAAGCTGAACCACATGCCCGAGTGAGAACTTTTTTGTTGCTGTTTAACTGCCTGAAGCAGAATGATTGAGGAGGGGAAGGGGGGGGGGGGGGGAGGGGGGTGGAGGGGAAGGGGGGGAGGGGTCCAACGACCAAGGCTTCTCCTGGGGTCCAGTTGCAAGTCTGACCACGATAAGGGAAGGGGGTGGGAAGGCTGTGAGAGTGGTGGTGGGGTCGGGGAGGGTGGGGGAGATGGTTATGTCGAGGGTGGTGCAAGGGAAAGAAGCAAAAATTAGGTGGTGAGCAATAATTATGCTCATTCATATTTACGATTGAATATCATGGTTGGGGGTTGAATGTATATATTCAAAACAGCCAAAAAAACAACAAACAATACAAAATGTCACCACAGCTTAAACATCTCAAGATTGTACCTCCAGCAGGGTTTAGACGCGGCATGGCGGTAAATTTGCTGCCTTACAGAGCCAGAGTCCCGGGTTCGATCCTGACTACAGCCTCTGGCAACACCAAGTTTGTTCGTTCTCCCCGTGACCGTGTGGGTTTTCTCCGGGTGCTGTTGTCTGTTCCCACATTCCAAAGTCGTACAAGTCCATAGGCTAATTGGCTTCAGTACAATTGTAAATTGTCGCTGGTGAGTGTAGGATAGTGTTAATGTGCGGGGATCGCTGGTCGGTGCGGACTCGGTGGGCCGAAGGGCCTGTTTCCACTCTGTGTCGCTTAAACTAAACTAAAAAACTAAATTCCAAAGATGTGCAGGTTTGTAGGTTAATTGGGTTCTGTAAAACCATCCCTATATGTGTAGAACAGAACTAGTGTATGGTACGGACTCAGTGGGCCGAAGGGCCTGTTGCCACGCTGTGTCGCTAAACTAAACTAAACTAAACCAGACTGAAAGTAGAGGGGTTTAGAGGGGAATGTAGAGAGGAAAGTAGAAAGTAGAGCGAACACATCTACATGCAGTCTGAAGGAGGGTCCCGACACGAAACATCACCCATCCTTTTTCTCCAGAGATACTCCAGCACTCTGTGTCTATCTTTGGTGTAAAGCAGCACTTGCATTTCCTTTCTACACATCAGGCCTGCTTTCCACACTTACTTTGGCTTCAGGTGAAGAATGCAATGCTCTCCCTTCTGCATTTTCTCCAAACCTTTGTCGACACCGATGGGAATATCGTGATCTTCCCCTTCTCCGACAACCATCCGAACCTCACGCCAGTCGAACAGTGTGCCATTGCTCCGGCCTTCCACATACACTGCAGGTAGTCAAAGAAAAGATCACTGCAGCAACCTTCCAAACATTCCTCCTTGCCGCCTCTCCACAGGAATCCCAGTCATTTCCACCAACGCCGATGGTCTTTCTTTTAAATCCACTCACATGTTGTGCATTGGTCAGGGCTCAATGGTTTCTTTATGATCACATGCATCGAGGTACAGTGAAATAACAGCTCATCAAGACGATCACCGTACATAATTGTAAACATACATTGGTACCAGCTTTAAATTCTTGGGGTGTCACGGTGGCGCAGCAGTAGAGCTGCTGCCTTGCAGCATCAGAGACCCGGGTTCGATCCCGACTACGGGTGCTGTCTGTACGGAGTTCTCCCCGTGACCGCGTGGGTTTTCCCCGGGTGCTCCGGTTTCCTCCCAATCTCCAAAGTCGTGGGTTAATTGGCTTTGGTAAAGATTGCAAATTGTCTCTGGCGTGTAGGATAGCACCAGTGTGCGGGGATCGCTGGTCGGCGTGGACTCTTGTGCGCCAAAGCAAGGGCCTGTTTCCGCGCTGTATCTCGAAACTAAATTAAAACTATAAGCACAATCCCCCCCAAGGTAGTACTGAATGTGCTGAAGAGCCCACAGAGTCGATATGCAAGAGGCGCCATTTTGGTTGCATTTTACAGTCCCAGCTGCAGCCGGCCATGAAGGCCCATTGCCGTTGCCGTTGCCGTTGCCGTTGCCGCCACCGCCTCCATTCCGGTCGTCCCGCCAACTGTCGTCCCTCTCCTCACACGGCCCTCGTCAGCCCTCGTTATATCTTCAGAGATATGTCCTGATATGGTGGCGCAGCAGTAGAGTTGTTGCCTTACAGCGTTTGCATCGCCAGAGACCCGGGTTCGATCCCGACTACGGGTGCTGTCTGCACGGAGTTTGTACGTTCTCCCCGTGACCACGTGGGTTTTCACCGAGATCTTCGGTTCCCTCCCACACTCCAAAGACCTACAGGTATGTGGGTAAATTGGCTTGATATAAGTGTAAATTGTCCCTAGTGTGTGTAGGATAGTGTTAGTGTGCTGGGATCGCTGGTCGGTGCGGACTCGGTGGGCCGAAGAGCCTGTTTCCGCGCTGTATCTCTAAACTAAAAAAAAAGATATGTACGCCCAGGAACTTGAAGTTAGTTACTCTCTCCACCACCGATCCATTGATGAAGGCAGGTTTGTGGATGCCCAGCCTACTCTTTGCTCTCTTTGCTGCGTACATAGAGATACTGTGTGCTTGAGGTTCTCAATACCACATCCAATGCTCCTTCTGTACAGTGATCGTGTCCCAGGGATTCTCAGACGTCAGTGAGCATCAGTACACACACTTGGATGCTGCCAATGTCACATTCACACGCATGTAAAACAACATTCACGTCCACTTCGTGTATGTGACTCCTGAACCATGTCACGCAACTTGCTGTGACTGCTGTTGTAGCTTCTCTTCCGTTAGCACTTTGCAATAACAATCTTTAATCTTGGAATATCTCCAGAACCCGCCCATTCTGGGCTCAGACGGAGTCTACAAGTCTGGTTTACAGGCTACTAAGACCACGGCAAGTCTAAGTGTGAGCTGAATACACCGATCAGCCAAAACATTATGACCACCTGCCCAATATGCCGTTGGTCAAA
Source organism: Rhinoraja longicauda (assembly GCF_053455715.1). Lineage (NCBI taxonomy): Eukaryota > Metazoa > Chordata > Chondrichthyes > Rajiformes > Arhynchobatidae > Rhinoraja > Rhinoraja longicauda. The sequence goes on along the minus strand of NC_135976.1, from coordinate 26,858,945 downwards.
TGTAAGCCAGAGTGAGCTGAAGCAGATCCAAATGTGTACCGTGATTCCCTGCACTTTGCCTTGAATGTGACAGTAATTACCATCTACAATCAAGATGGAACGAGGAAATCCCATTGAGAAACGGAATCTCAGACTGCAGGGATGCAGGATTTTGGGAAATGGAGTTGGAATGTTAGTACTGTCAGCAGCAGAATGAAAGGATTTCTATAGCACCCTATGCTGCCTTAGAAGTCCAATGGCCTGGATAGAGTGGATGTAGAGAGGATGTTTCCACTAGTGGGAGAGTCTAGGACTAGAGGTCATAGCTGCGGAATTAAAGGACGTTCTTTTAGGAAGGTGATGAGGAGGAGTTTCTTTAGTCAGAGGGTGGTGAATCTATGGAATTCTTTGCCACAGAAGGCTGTGGAGGCCAAGTCAGTGGATATTTTTAAGGCAGAGGTTTTATAGATTCTTGATTGGTACGGGTGTCAGGGGTTATGGGGAGAAGGCAGGAGAATGGGGTTAGGAGGGAGAGACAGATCAGCCATGATTGAATGGCGGAGTAGACTTGATGGGCCGAATGGCCTAATTCTGCTCCTGTCACTTATGATCTTATGATTCCTGTTAACGAGGCGTCACTATTATGATATTGAAATAGCAGCATCCAAACTGTGGAGAGCTGGGCCCAGCAACTACAAGAGGTGGCACAGTGATGCAGCAGGTAAGGCTGCTGCCTCACAGCGCCGGCAGGTCAACTTCCATCCTGACCCGCGGTGCTGTCTGTGTGGAGTTTGCACGTTCCTCTGTTTCATTCCACAGCCCCCAAAGATGTGCGGCTTTGTCGGTTCATTGGCCTCTGCAAATTGCCCCTAGTGAGCAGGGAGTGGATGAGAAAATGGGATAACATGCAACCAGTGTGAACGGGTGACCAATGGTCGGTTTGGACTCAAGTGGACCGAAGGGCCTCTTTCTGAGCAGTATCTCTAAAGTAAACTCAACTGAAACACAATGGAACACATTGGCTAGCAAATGCTCTTGTCTCATGCAGAGTTGACGTGTGCCACACAATAAACTTCACTTGAAAGGTGATCAATAACAAGGATCAAATCCTTACTGTGTGGGGCAGTTTTCCTCCCAGCTCCTCTGTGATGTTTGTTAATGCTGTGTACATGTAGAAGGATGTCTGGACACGCAGCATGTAAACTGGCTGTGGGCAATGCTGAGGGTGTGGCCATTCAAGAAGAAACACGTCTTCTTAAAGACCATGCGGTCTGCTTCGTTGAAACATGTAGGGGTTGTGCCCGAATACCTAGTGTCTGGCGGCACGGTGGTGCAGCAGGTAAAGCTGCTGCTGCCCGACATCGTCAGAGACCCAGCTTCAAATTCTGCCTACGGGTGCTGTCTGTATGCAGTTTGTACGTTCTCCCCGTGACCGCGTGGGTTTTCTCCAGGTGCTCCGGTTTCCTCCCACACTCCAAAGATGTACAGGTTTGTAGGTTAATTGGCTTCGGTAAAGTCTACTCCGCCATTCAATCATGGCTGATCTATCTCTCCCTCCTAACCCCATTCTCCTGCCTTCTCCCCATGACCCTTGACACCCGTACTAAACAATAGTCAAAGAGTCATCCAGCGTGGAAACATTCCCTTGGCCCAACTTGCCCATCCCAACCAACATGCCCATCTACTCTAGTCCCACCTGCTTGCGTTTGGCCCATATCCGTCCAAACCTATCCTATCCATGTACCTGTCCAAATGTCTTTTAAATATTGTGATAGTACTTGCCTCAACTACCTCCTCTAGCAGCTCGTTCCATATAATATCACGTTCTGTGTAAAGACATTGAACCTCATGTTCCTATTAAATCTTCCAGCAGCTCGTTCCATATACTTACCACCCTCTGTGTAAAAAAGTTGTCCCTTAGGCTCTCCTGAGGTCACCAGTTAAACTTTAATATGGCGTTAAAATTAATTCTCCTGCTGGTTTAAGAGCAACTGGAAGTTCCTTCTGTAAAGAACAGTGGGTCACAAGCATGTTGTAGTAAAAGAGCCTGAGACACAAGGCTTCAGACAGGGGTGGCACAGCTAGCTGAGCTGCTGCCTCACGGCGCCAGAGACCCCGGTTCGATCCTGACCTCGGGTGCTGTCTGCGTGGAGTTTGCACGCAATCCCTGTGACTGCATGGGTTTCCCCCGGGCGCTATGCTTTCCTCCCACGCTCCCAAAGATGTGCAGCTTTGCAGGTAAAGTGTAAAGTGCCCCTAATGTGTAGGGAGTGGATATGAAAGCGAGATAACATAGAACTCATGTGATTCATGGTCAGTATGGGCTTGGTGGGCCGAAGGGCCTGTTTCCATGTTGTACTGTAATCAAACTGAAACAATAAACAACGCAGATGGCCTCTATTATTTGTGAGCATTTGGGAACGCAGATGAAAATATGCCAAGTCCGGCACTTTAATTGTCAAGGCAAAGAAGGCCGTGGACTAAATTCAAGTGAATTGGACTAGTTTAGATAAGTACTGATGCTAGACAGTGTTAGAGTTGCTGTCTTACAGCACCAGAGACCCGGGTTTGATCCTGAGTGCGGGTGCTGTCTGTATGGAGTTTGTACATTCTCCCCGTGACCAGGTGGGTTTTCTCCGGGTGCTCCAATTTCTTCCCACATCCCAAGGACGTGCAGGTTTGTAGGTTAATTTACGATAGACTTTAGAGATACAGCGCGGAAGCAAGCACTTCGGCCCACAGAGTCCACGCCAACCAGCGTTCACCCTATGCATTAACACTATCCTTCACCCTAGAAAGCCAATTTACCGAAGCCAATTAGCCTACAAACCTGTGCGTCTTTGGAGAGTGGGAGGAAACCGGAGCACCCGGAGAAAACCCACGCGGTCACGGGGAGAACGCACAAACTCCATACAGGGCAGCACCCGTAGTCAGGATCAAACCCATGTCTCTGGCGTTGTAAAGCAGTGACTCTACTGCTGCTCCACTGTGACTCTGGACAAAATGCCCTTAGCGTGTTGGCAGGAACAGCTTCTTCCCAACAACCATCAAAACACTACGAACTCCAACTAAACTCCGAACAATGAAGTGCCTGGGCTGCCCGAGGGACTTTGAGCTTTGTTTTGCTTTTGTATTATGTTGAGTTATTTTGTTCCAGTTTGTTTATTATATGATCTATTCGGTAATGTGCTTGCAAGCCTGTTGTGCTGCTTCTGCAAGTGAAAATGTCATTGTTATGATTTACACTCGTACGACTCCCTTAACTCTTGAGTGGACGAGAGTGTGGCATAACACAGAACTAGACGAACAGCTAATTTGAAGAACAGTCTAAAGAAGGGTCTCGACCCGAAACGTCGCCTATTCTTTTTCTCCAGAGATGCTGCCTGACCCGCTGAGTTACTCCAGCATTTTGTGTCTATGAACAGGTGATCTAATGGCACGGCGGTGCAGCATTAGAGTTGCTGCCTTATCGAGCCCGAGGCCCGGGTTTGATCCTGACTGCGGGTTTTGTCTGTACGGAGTTTGTACGCTCTCCCAGTGACCACGTGGGTTGTCCCCGGGTGCTGCTGTTTCCTTCCACTTTCCAAAGACGTGCAGGTTTGTAGGTTAATTGGCTGCTGTAAATCATTCCTAGCGCGTAGGATGGAACTAGTGTGCAGGTGATGGTAGGTCGACGTGGACTCGGTAGGGCTGAAGGGCCTGTGTCCTTGCTCTACCTCTGAACTAAACATTTGTTGAAAGCTTGAAGATAGGAGAATGGAGAAATTAGTACATTGAATGTATCTCACCTAAACTGTTAAAAAAAAATACACAGAGATGTATTTAGTAAAGAAGAAATTAGAACACAGCTTTTATTTTTACGTGTTTTCTTATCCCCATCTTAGCAAGTTTGTTTAAGTTTTGCCTGGAGGTACACATGCTGGCCAGAACATACTGTACTGAGGAGGATTGGCAAGGAATCTGGAATAAGGAGCATAAACAGAACATTCTGTACATTCTGACTTAAATCACCCACTGCTGTGGAGTAGGCAAAAAAAAAAATATCCTTCAAAGAAACAACTGAAGTCCTGTATTAACTTCCATTGTTTATATCCCTAAATCTTAATTCTAAAGCAAACCATCGATCATTCACGGAGCCACAGATTTACGATGCAGAAGTGTAATTAAAACAGGGGGATGGTGCCTCCCTCATGGTCAGAACGTCTCAGCCAGACTTTTACCCGGCCAAACGTGTAACTGAACATGGAAGTGGATAGACACACAGTGCTGGAGTAACTCAGCAGTTCAGGCAGCATCGCTGGAGAAAGAGGATTTAGATTTAGATTTATAGACAATAGACAATAGACAATAGACAATAGGTGCAGGAGTAGGCCATTCAGCCCTTCGAGCCAGCACCGCCATTCAATGCGATCATGGCTGATCACTCTCAATCAGTACCCCGTTCCTGCCTTCTCCCCATACCCCCTCACTCCGCTATCCTTAAGAGCTCTATCCAGCTCTCTCTTGAAAGCATCCAACGAACTGGCCTCCACTGCCTTCTGAGGCAGAGAATTCCACACCTTCACCACTCTCTGACTGTCTACTCTATCTATGTCTCTCATAGCTTTATATCTATCTATATACTAAAACTCTCGTTTGTTTGTTTGTTTGTTTGTTTGTTTGTTCCTGAACTACAGCCAAAACGGTACACGATAGCGCGACAATTTTAGGCCCACCTTACTCACCGTCGTCCCTTTGGTGCTAATGGAAGAAGTTTAATTGAAATCGGTGTTATATATTCTCATTTTAAAGTTTAAATCTAACTCCTAGGGAGGGAGGAGGGGGAGGGAGGGTGGAAGGGAGGGGGGGGAAGGGGAGGGGGAGGAGGGAGGGAGGGAGTAGGGTGGGAGGGGTGAGAGGGGAGGGGGGAGTGATGGGGGAGAGGGTAGGGAGGAGGGAGGGAGAGAGGGAGGGGGAGAGGGAGGGGGGTTAGGGGGGAAGGGGAGGCAGGGGAGTAGGGGAGGAAATGATGCTACACCAATGCAGGATAGGTTTCGGTCCAATGGATCCACTTGGTCTAGTATATCACTAGAACTCTCATCTTGTATGTTTGTATATTTGTCTGTAAGTATATTTGTACCCAGTAGTATAAGAAAATAACTGCAGATGCTGGTACAAATCGATTTATTCACAAAATGCTGGAGTAACTCAGCAGGTCAGGCAGCATCTCGGGAGAGAAGGAGTGGGTGACGTTTCGGGTCGAGACCCTTCTTCAGACTGATGTCGGGGGTGGGACAAAGGAAGGATATAGGTGGAGACAGGAAGATAGAGGGAGATCTGGGAAGGAGGAGGGGAAGGGAGGGACAGAGGAGCTATCTAAAGTTGGAGAAGTCGACGTTCATACCACCGGGCCGCAAACTGCCCAGGCGAAATATGAGGTGCTGCTCCTCCAATTTCCGGCGGGCCTCACTATGGCACTGGAGGAGGCCCATGACAGAGAGGTCAGACTGGGAATGGGAGGGGGAGTTAAAGTGCTGGGCCACCGGGAGATCAGTTGCGTTAATGCGGACCGAGCGCAGGTGTTGAGCAAAGCGATCGCCGAGCCTGTGCTTGGTTTCGCCGATATAAATAAGTTGACATCTAGAGCAGCGGAGGAGGTGCAGGTGAACCTCTGTCTCACCTGGAAAGACAGTTTGGGTCCTTTGATGGAGTTGAGGGGGGAGGTAAAGGGACAGGTGTTGCATCTCGTGCGGTTGCAAGGGAAAGTGCCCGGGGTTAGGGTGGTTTGGGTAGGAAGGGACGAGTGGACCAGGGAGTTACGGAGGGAACGGTCTCTGCGGAACGCAGAGAGGGGAGGGGATGGGAAGATATGGCCAGTGGTGGGGTCCTGTTGTAGGTGACGGAAATGTTGGTGGATGATATGTTGGATCCGCTGGCTGGTGGGGTGGAAGGTGAGAACGAGGGGGATCCTGTCCTTGTTGCGAGTGGGGGGAGGGGGAGCAAGAGCGGAGCTGCGGGATGTAGAAGAGACCCTAGTGAGAGCCTCATCTATAATGGAGGAGGGGAAGCCCCGTTTTCTGAAAAACGAGGACATCTCGGAAGCCCTAGTCTGAAACACCTCATCCCGGGCGCAGATGCGGCGTAGATGGAGGAATTGGGAGTAGGGGATAGACTTTTTGCAGGGGACCGGGTGGGAAGAAGTGTAGTCCAGATAGCTGTGCGAGTCGGTGGGCTTGTAGTAAATGTCCGTCACTAGTTTTACTCCTGTGATGGAGATGGTGAGGTCCAGAAACGGGAGGGACAATAGACAATAGACAATAGGTGCAGGAGTAGGCCATTCAGCCCTTCGAGCCAGCACCGCCATTCAATGCGATCATGGCTGATCACTATCAATCAGTACCCCGTTCCTGCCTTCTCCCCATACCCCCTCACTCCGCTATCCTTAAGAGCTCTATCCAGCTCTCTCTTGAAAGCATCCAACGAACTGGCCTCCACTGCCTTCTGAGGCAGAGAATTCCACACCTTCACCACCCTCTGACTGAAAAAGTTCTTCCTCATCTCCGTTCTAAATGGCCTACCCCTTATTCTCAAACTGTGGCCCCTTGTTCTGGACTCCCCCAACATTGGGAACATGTTATCTGCCTCTAATGTGTCCAATCCCCTAATTATCTTATATGTTTCAATAAGATCCCCCCTCATCCTTCTAAATTCCAGTGTATACAAGCCCAATCGCTCCAGCCTTTCAACATACGACAGTCCCGCCATTCCGGGAATTAATCTAGTGAACCTACGCTGCACGCCCTCCATAGCAAGAATATCCTTCCTCAAATTTGGAGACCAAAACTGCACACAGTACTCCAGGTGCGGTCTCACCAGGGCCCGGTACAACTGTAGAAGGACCTCTTTGCTCCTATACTCAACTCCTCTTGTTACGAAGGCCAACATTCCATTGGCTTTCTTCACTGCCTGCTGAACCTGCATGCTTCCTTTCATTGACTGATGCACTAGGACACCCAGAGATGTCAGAGATAGTCCAGGTATATTTAAGGGCAGGATGGAAATTGGAGGTGAAGTGTATGAAGTCAGTGAGTTCTGCATGGGTGCAAGAGGTAGCACCAATGCAGTCGTCGATGTAGCGGAGGTATAGTTCCGGGATGGGGCCAGTGTACGTCTGGAACAGGGATTGTTCGACGTACCCGACAAAGAGGCAGGCGTAGCTAGAGCCCATGCGAGTGCCCATAGCTACGCCTCTGGTTTGGAGGAAGTGGGAGGAGTCAAAGGAGAAGTTGTTGAGGGTAAGAACCAGCTCTGCTCGGCGGAGGAGAGTGTTGGTCGATGGGGATTGGCTGGTTCTACGGTCGAGGAAGAAACGGAGGGCTTCGAGACCATCCTTGTGGGGGATGGAAGTGTAGAGTGACTGGACATCCATGGTGAAGATGAGGGAGTGGGGGCCTGGGAACCGGAAGTTATCCAGGAGATGGAGAGCATGTGAGGTGTCTTGGACGTAGGTGGGGAGGGATTTAACCAGGGGGGATAGGATGGAGTCGAGGTAGGTAGAGATAAGTTCGGTGGGGCATGAGCAGGCAGAGACAATGGGTCTGCCGGGACAGTTGTGTCAGCCAAAACGGTACACGATAGCGCAACAATTTTAGGCCCGCCTTACTTACCATTGGCCTGCGGTTCAAATGGTTGTTATATTTTAAAAGTTATTCACTTTTTAAACTTTAATAAATCCCTTTTCCACTCGCCCTGCCCGTCAGCCGCGCATGCGCAGTAATACCTCCGTGTTCGACGTCACGATGGGAACCTAACGTGTCCGCGCCTACGCAGTTGGGGCCCGTTGAGCTAATACTTACGTGTTCATCTTGCGTCACAACGGGAAGATGGCCACCGGATCTGCGCGTGCGCAGTTGAGGGAGAGCTGCCATTTTGAGATGGCCATTTTGAGATGGCCATTTGATTGCAGCGTGTCCACGGGCCGTCAGTGGGGGAGGGTTGCCTCAGAGGTTTGCACCCAACGGAGGAGAGTTGCCGCAGGAGAGGTTTGGACCCAATGGGCCCACGCCCGTCTAGTACTTCTATTAAATCTTCCTCCAACCTCCAGCATTCCAGAGAAAACAATCCAAGTCTATCCAACCTCTCCCTGTCGTTGAAACCCTCTAATCCAGGCACCATTCCAGTAAACCGCCTCGACACCCTCTGCAATGCCTCCACATCTCTCCTGTGATGGAACGACATGCAATATGAGCCCTTTTAGAATGGTATCCGGTTTTCATTATGTTTATTAACTTCTCTGTGTTTGATTCGTTGGTGTAAACTGTTCAGTATCAAAGGAAGAGGAAGGACATCAGTTTGTACTCGCTGGAATTTAGAAGATTGAGGGGGGATCTTCATCATCATACCATCATCATCATATATATACAGCCGGAAACAGGCATTTTCGGCCCACCAAGTCCGTGCCGCCCAACGATCCCCGTACATTAACACTATCCTACACCCACTAGGGACAATGTATTTTTTTTTTTACATTTACCCAGCCAATTAACCTACATACCTTATAGAAACTTACAAAATTTTTAAGGGGTTGGACAGGCTAGATGCAGGAAGATTGTTCCTGATGTTGGGGAAGTCCAGAACAAGGGGTCACAGTTTAAGGATAAGGGGGAAGTCTTTTAGGACCGAGATGAGAAAGTTTTTCTTCACACAGAGAGTGGTGAATCTGTGGAATTCTCTGCCACAGAAGGTAGTTGAGGCCAGTTCATTGGCTATATTTAAGAGGGAGTTAGATGTGGCCCTTGTGGCTAAAGGGATCAGGGGGTATGGAGAGAAGGCAGGTACGGGATACTGAGTTGAATGATCAGCCATGATCATATTGAATGGCGGTGCAGGCTCGAAGGGCCGAATGGCCTACTCCTGCACCTATTTTCTATGTTTCTATGTTTCTATGACATGTAGAAACAAGTCTGAAGAAGGCTCTTCACCCGAAACATCACCTGTCTATGTTCTCGAGAGATGCTGCCTGACCCGCTGTCACGGGTGGGCGGCACGGTGGCGCAGCGGTAGAGCTGCTGCCTTACTGCGCTTGCAGCGCCAGAGACCCGGGTTCGATTCCGACTTCGAGTGTTGTCTGTACGGTGTTTGTATGTTCTCCCCGTGACCACGTGGGTTTAAGTCCGAGATCTTCGGCTTCCTCCCACACACCAAAGACATGCAGGTATCCAGGTTAATTAGTTTGGGTTTGTATACTTGGTGTACGTGTAATCTGTCCCTAGTGTGTGTGTAGGATAGTGTTCATGTGCGGGGATCGCTGGTTGGCACACACTCAATGGGAGGATCACACCCTGCAGGAAAGAGCTGCCGAGCCGGCCCCATGCTCCTTGGACCGGGTGGACCACCGGGCTGGGTGGGGGAATCCGCCATGCCGGTCCCTGCCCGTCCCCCGAAGACCAGAGCCCCTGACGACAGAGTTGAGGACCTGTCCCTGTGGATGGAGCCGGCGGTGAAGAGCGAGGCCGGTACGAGAGGAGAGGGGACCCAGCGACGGGGGAAACGCCATGAGGAGGGGGGGCTAGAACAAGGGAGGACCCGGCATGTAACTTTGTAACTTTGTCGCTGCCCTTTATGTGGCGACTCTTTGCATACCTTGGTGTGCAAAACAAAGAATATCACCGTGACTTGTCATATGTGACAATAAATTATTCAGAAAGTTTAGTGATACAGAGCGTAAACAGGCCATTCGACCCTCTGAGTCCGTGCCAACCAGCAATGCCCACACATTAACCCATCCTACACACACGAGGGACAATTTACACTTATACCAAGTATACAAACCCAAGCCAATTAACCTACAAACCTGTACGTCATTGTAGTGTGGGAGAAAAACCGAAGATCTCGGAGAAAACCCACGCGGGTCACGGGGAGAAGGTACAAACTCCGTACAGACGGCGCCCGTAGTCGGGATCGAACCCGGGTCTCTGGCTCTGCAAGCGCTGTAAGGCAGCAACTCTACCGCTGCGCCACCGTGCCGCCTTTCAAAAAGAGGGAACAGGGTCTGGCCTACCTTGCCCCCCCCCGGGAACAAAGGTGGGCGGCGGGGGGGCGAGGAGAAGGACGTGGTGTGCAAGGAAGGCGATGGTTGGAGGCCCTGCAGCAGCCTGGGGCTCGCCTGGAACTGGGACGTGGACTTTGAAAATGGCGCCAGAACATGGCGGCTCCTGCATGCGGGCTCAGTGGACTATTTCTGCACACTTGCTGATCGGGTGTGTGGCAATATTCTAAGGGACTGTGTGTATGAGACCAAATTTCACTGTGTTAGCACATATTGCACATGTGACAATAAAAGCACCACAGAACCATTGGATTGTTAGCACTCAGCATGATGGTTTGTACCTTACCTTCCACTGTAGCTCCTTCGTTAGGGGTGGAGTACCCTTGCCCTTTCTTTTTAATCCTACGGATGATCCCCCCATCCTCACAGTCCGTTAAATCCTCCCCCTTGAAGTCTATTAGTTCAATCTGGAAGAAAGAGAAATCTCCATTAAAGTTGAAACAAAGCAAGATTTGACAGCGACTTCTTCAGACGTTAGACTTCAGAGGTACAGCGCGGAAATAGGCCCTTCGGCCCACTGAGTCCGTGCTGACCAGCGATCACCCCGTAAACTAGCACTACCCTACACACTAAGGACAATTTACAATGTTACTGAAGGTAATTAACCTGCAAACCTGTACGTCTTTGGAGTGTGGGAGGAAACTGGAGAACAAGCAGAAAACCCACGCAGTGATAAACTCCATACAGACTGCACCCATGGTCAGGATCGAACCTGGGTCTCTGGCGCTGTCAGGCAGCAGCTCTACCACTGCGCCACCGTGTCACTTTCAATCAGCTGTGAGCATTTCTCTCATCTTGATACCTGCGCTTAAAGACAAGATTCCAGATTCAGGTGCAGTTTGTTTTCCAGCTGTTATCAGGCAAATGAACCATCCTGTCTCCAGCTAGAGAGAGGTCCTGACCACACCCCCACCCCCCCCCACCCTCATTGGAGACCTTCGAACTGGATAGCACGCAACAAAATGCTTTTCACTGTACCTCAGTACACATGACAATAACAAACTAAACTAATCTAGAAAGTAAAAGATGGTAGACACAAAATGCTGGCGTAACTCAGCGGGACAGGCAGCATCTCTGGGCAGAAGGAATGGGTGACATGTTCACAAATTCACAAGTTATAGGAGTAGAGTTAGGCCATTCGGCCCATCGAGTCTGCTCCGCCATTCAATCATGGCTGATATCTCTGGCTCCTAATCCCATTTTCCTGCCTTCTCCCCATAACCCTTGACGCCCGTTCTAATCAAGAATTTGTCTACGTCTGCCTTACGTTTCGGGTCGAGAGCCTTCTTCAGACTGGCAGTCAGGGGAGAGGTAGGCACAGAGATAAGGAAGTGTAAAGTGTGAAAACGAGACATCAAAGAGGAGGCTATCAAGGAAAATGTAGAATAGACGATTGTTAGCTCAGAGAAGGTAACAAAGAATAGATAGACAGGATTCCAAAGCACTAATTGAGAGATAAACATTTTTTCTGAGTACATAGAATAAATAAAGGCCAGTGGTTCCTTCAACCCTTTAGACTTTAAACTTCAGACTAGAGATACAGCATGGAAACAGGCTCTTTGGCCAACCGAGTCCACGCCGACCTGCAATCTCCCCGTACACTAGCACTATCCTACACACTATGGACAATTTACAATTTACAGAAGCCAATTAACCTACAAACCTCTACGTCTCTGGAGTGTGGGAGGAAACCAGACCACCCGGAGAAAACCCACACAGTCACAGGGAGAACGTACAAACACTGTACAGACAGGACCCGTGGTCAGGATCGAACCCAGGTCTTTGGCGCTGTTAGGCAGCAACTCTATCGCTGCGCCACCATGTGGCCTCTCATGGTATCGGGATCACAGGTTCGTTGTTCATTGTTTCAAGGAGTGACCAAAATAACACGATGTTAAGTTTTTTAAATTAATTATAATGTTAAAGTATTATGTATTTTGTGTCCTCTCCAGTTTATTGTGTCTTGTTTAGTGTATGTTTATTGGCTGTTTTTCAGGACCATTGAGAGCAAGGTGGACCATTGAAGGAGAGACGGACCATCAAGAGCGAGGTGGGCCATTGAGAGAGAGGTGAACCATTGCGAGCAAGGTGGATCACCTGAGGGAGAGGTGGATGATCGAGGGAGAGGTGGACCATCGAGGTGGGCCATCAAGAGAGAGGTGACCATCGAGAGAGATGTGGACCATCGAGAGAGATGTCGACCATTGAGAGAGAGGTGAACCATCGAGGTGAGGGAGAGGTCAGACTAAAGATGGACCATCGAGGGGGGCCATCAAGAGAGAGGTGACCATCGAGAGAGATGTGGACCATTGAGAGAGAGGTGAACCATTGAGAGCAAGGTGGATCATTGAGGGAGAGGTGGACCATCGAGGGAGAGCTGGACGGTCGAAGCAGAGGGGGACCATGGAGGATCGAGGCGGACCACCGATAGAGCAAGGTGGACCGTCGGGAGTGTTGAGAGCGAGGTGTACCATCGAGAGCATAGGGGGACCCGCTCCGCACAGAACGAAGGGGTGACATGGCAGGGGCCGCCGGGAACAAAGGGGGACCCAGCGGGAGGGTGGGAGGGGGGTGAGACTGAAGCCACATGCGGTGGCGGGCAGACGATGGGACTGTTCAGTGAACGTTTGTAACATTTGTATGGTGATGCCAGTAGCATGGCGACACTTGTGTACTGCCTTGGTGAGGTTGTATTGGGTTGTATACAGAACAAAGCATTTCATTCTACCTCGGTACGTGACAATAAAGTGTCATTGAATCACTGGTGGACTGAAGCTGATCCTAGATGATGCTCAATTAAGGACGAATGCAAGGACAGTGTAGTATTTTAATTTAGTTTAGCTGAGTTGTGAGGTACAGCGCGGAAACAGGCCCTTCGGCCCACCGGGTCCGCACATTAATACTATCCTACACACACACTCGGGACAATTTTACTTTTAATACTATCCTACACACACTCGGGACAATTTTACTTTTATACCAATGCCAATTAACCTACAAACCTGTACGTCTTTGGAGTGTGGGAGGAAACCGAAGATCTTGGAGAAAACCCACGCAAATCCGCACCGCATCTCGAACGTAAAGACTAAAGTCACCCGGAGAAAACCTATGCAGTCATGGGGAGAACGTACAAACTCTGTAGACACCACCCATAGTCATGATCGAACCCGGGTCTCTGGCGCTGTAAGGCAGCAACTCGACTGCTGCGCCATCGTGCAAACAATTTTTTTTTCATATTTGATTTAATCTTTCTGGTAATACTTGCTTATTTGCTTTTTTCAATAGTCTTACAACAATTGGGCAGCGACCTTCAACGATTTGAGCTGAGTTCCAAAGGATTAATCTCAATAGATTTGATTGCAAAACTTTTGGGCGAATGAAGGTTTTTGGACCACGCTGCAGATTTGGTCGGTTGGCCACGGTGAAAATATTTCCACTGTGGGTGTAGACACAACTAACGTCATAAGAACTGGTTATTAATAATGTCAATAACTCGCGCTGAACTTCTTTACCCTGAAGTGTGATTGGAATTTGGAACATGCTGCTACGAAAACAGTTTGTTGAGAGGAACGTGGATGTTTACAAGGGAAAATTATTTGAGTCAGTGATGGGATGAAATCAAGGGTGCATTCCAGATTTCATAAATTCATAAACGATAGGAGTAGAATTGGGCCATTCAAACCATCCAGTCTACTCTACCATTCAATCATGGCTGATCTATCTTTCCCTCTCAACCCCATTCTCCTGCCTTGAATGAATGAATGAATGAATGAATGAATGAATACTTTATTGTCACACGTGTGTACGTCATAGAACTAGTGTAGGGGTTGGTCAGCTGGGACCCAGTAGGCTGAACATCTGCACACGAGGGGCAATTTATAGAGGCCTATTAACCTACAAACCCGCATGTTTTTGGTATGTGGGATGAATCCGGAGCGCCCAGAGAAAATCCACACGGTCACAGCGAGAGCGTGCAAACTCCGTACAGACAGCACCTGTTGTCTGGATTGAACCCGGGTCTCTGGCGCAGTAAGGCAGCAACTCTACCACTGCGCCACCGGGGGCAATGAATTCCACAGATTCGCCACCCTCTGACTAAAGAGATTCCTTCTCATCTCCTTTCTAAAGGTGCATCCTTTTATCTCTGAGGCCGTGCCTGCTGGTCCTAGACTCTCCCACTAGTGGGAACATCCACTCCACATCCACTCAATCCAGGCCTTTCAAATGTATTCATTTTTGGGAAGGGTGCACATCTTCAATATTAAGAGGCAAACATGGATACCAATCCTTGCAGCAGCCTGGGGCTTACCTGGATGGTAGTATATCGAGAACTTGGACCAGACTTTGGAATTTTGTAAATTGCCCCCAAAAAATGGTGATTCTTGCATGTGTGAGCTGTGCAAAAGGAATTTCATGAGTTCGTAAGTTCTCGGAGCAGAATTAGGCCATTCGGCCCATCAAGTCTACTCCGCCATTCAATCATGGCTGATCAATCTTTCCCTCTCAACCCCATTCTCCTACCTTCTCCCCATAATCACGGGGAGAACGTGCAAACTCCACGTTGGCAGCACCCAAGGTCAGCATGGAATCCAGGTCTCTGCCATTGCTCTTTAAGAAATAGTTAGACAGGTACAAGGATAGGACAGGTTTAGAGGGATATGGACCAAAACGTGGGCAGGTGGGACTAGTGTAGATGGCACATGTTGGCCGATGTGGGCAAGTCGGGCCAAAGGGCCTGTTCCCACACTGTATCACTCCATGACTGAATGGAGTAATGCTGAGGCTCTATAAGCCGCTGGTGAGGCCGCATTTGGAGTATTGCGAGCAATTTTGGGCAACATTTCCGAGGAAGATTGTGCTGGCCCTAAAGAGGTTTACGAGAATGATCCCAGGAATGAGTGGGTTAACATGATGAGCGTTTGTCGGCTCTGGGCCTGCACTCACTGGAGTTTAGAAGAATGAGGGGGGGACCTCATTGAAATGTACAGAATAGTGAAAGGCTTGGATAGAGTGGATGTGGAGAGGATGTTTCCACTGGAGGGAGAGTCCAGGACTAGAAGTCATAGCCTCAGAATTAAAGGACGATCCTTTATGAAGGAGATGAGGAGATATTTCTTTAGTCAGAAGGTGGGTGAATCTGTGGAATTCGTTGTCACGGAAGCCAAGTCAATGGATATTTTTTAAGGCCGAGAAAGGTAGATTCTTATATATAAGAAAATAACTGCAGATGCTGGTACAAATCGATTTATTCACAAAATGCTGGAGTAACTCAGCAGGTCAGGCAGCATCTCGGGAGAGAAGGAATGGGTGACGTTTCGGGTCGAGACCCTTCTTCAGACTGAAGAATTGTTGATTAGTACAGGTGTCAAGGGTTATGGAGAGAATGTAGGAGAATGGGATAGGGGGGGGGGGAGGGGGGGGGGGATAGATAAGCCATGATTGAATAGCGGAGTGGACTTGATGGGCCGAATGGCCTAATCCTGTTCCTATCACTTATGACCTCTATTTAGATTTGGGCATTATTGCTCAGATGTAACAAAATGGCAAAGTTCCAGCAAGGAGGCGTATCCAATGATCGCGGCCAGAGGTTGCTGTGAGAGTGAAGCCTGATGATTCAGGAGTGCAGCAAGCTGGATGACTTATTTTTTCTTATGATCAGTGTGGGCGTGCATGTCAGTGCTGAAGAACGGAATGTGTTCTGAAACAGCATTGGGCTAAAATGTCAGACGTCAAAACAAGCCAAGTATACAGTGTCCCCAGCGATGTGGACATGTCCAATCCCCAGACGTTAAGCCAACACTTTCCAAGCTCAG
>NC_135976.1:25816079-25942566 GCF_053455715.1 Rhinoraja longicauda | reverse complement strand
GGGAGGGAGGAGGGAGGTGTGGAGGGAGGAGGGGAGGGGGGAAGGGGGGGAGGGAGGGGGACCTCCCCTTTTCCCAGTACCCCTCTTTCCCCGTTGGGCCCGTCCTCGTAGTGTTTCCATTGTAACCAGGAGGAGGGAGGTGTGGAGGGAGGTGTGGAGGGAGGAGGGGAGGAGAGGGGGGAGGGAGAGGGGAGGGAGGGGGTAGGGGGGGAGGGGGAGGGGAGGGGACCTCCCCTTTTCCCAGTACCCCTCTTTCCTCGTTGGGCCCGTCCCCGTAGGGTTTCCATTGTAACCAGAAGGGGGGGAGGGAGGGTGGAAGGAGGGGGGAGGGGGAGAGGGATGGAAGGGTGGGCCCGTCCCCACACCCCCCATTCTCTCCTCCCCCAGCCCCACTCTTACTCTCCAAGTGTGCCCGTTGGGCCCGTCCTGATCTGTGTATGTCAAGTGACCACTATAGCTCACTTTTTTTTTTTTTACTAAAACTCAGATCTTGTATATATTTTTTTTTGGGGTTTGACCTGAATTATTTGATATATTTATTTGTTCGTATCAGCGATTGCGGCAAAACGGTGAACAGTAGCGTGACGGTTTTCGCACCGCCTTAATCGCCAACCTCCCAAACGACCGGCCGTGATATTTTCATTTGATTTAGTCGCATGTTTTTTAAGTTACAGAGGTTTTAAAGCGCTGCCCCCCCCCCCCCCCCTTTTCAGGGGGGCGCTGCGGTGCAGATTTAGTCTTCAGCTTGTGATGTCACAATGCCCCTGTGAGATGAGCTCGAGCTGACCCCCCTTCAGCGTGTGATGTCACAATGGACAAGCAGCTGCTATTGGGTGTCTAATCTTTACAAATTTACATCTTTTTATTTTTAACTTTTTTTTCAAGGTCTTCAGCTTGTGACGTCACAATGCTTGTGTGAGATGGTTGCTACATTGTTGCGAAAAGCAAATGATTGTTGTTTAAAGTTGTGTTTTTTATTGCAAGTCACTTAACATACACAGATCAGCATGGGGCCCCTATTCCCTCCCTCCCCCCCCCTTCCCCCCTCAACCCCTTCCTCCCCACTCCTTCCCACCTCCATCCCCACTACCTCCCACCCTCCTCCCCAACTCCCTCCCCACCTCCCTCACCCCTCCCCCCCTAACCAGATGTGCAGCACTTTGGTCAACATGGGTTGTTTTTAAATGTGCTATACAAATATAATTGACTTGACTTGACTTGCAATAACAAAACAATCAGTGCTTTTCTGGAAACTTTTCGAAACAATGTAGCCGTCACAAGCTGAAAACTAAATCCTTTTCTGGAAACTTTTCGAAACAATGTAGCCGTCACAAGCCACAAGCTGAAAACCAAATCTGCACCGCAGCGCCCCCCTGAAAAAGGGGGGGGCAGCGCTTTAAAACCTCTGTAACTTAAAAAACACGCGACCAAATTAAATGAAAATATCACGGCCGAGCGAGCGCGAGATTGGCGATTGAGGCGGTGCGAAAACCGTCGCGCTACGGTTCGCCGTTTTGCTGCAATCGCTGTTACGAATATATCAGGCCAAACCACAAAAAAAAATATACACAAGATCTGAGTTTTAGTATTATACTAGAACAAGTGTGCCCGTTCAAAGCGGGCCCGTTGGGCCCGTCCCCACACCCCCCATTCTCTCCTCCCCCAGCCCCACTCTTACTCTCCAAGTGTGCCCGTTGGGCCCGTCCTCCTGATCTGTGTATGTCAAGTGACCACTATAACCTTCTTTTTTTTTTTTTTTCCTAATCAGATGTGCAGCACTTTGGTCAACATGGGTTGTTTTTAAATGTGCTATACAAATATAATTGACTTGACTTGACTTGCAATAACAAAACAATCAGTGCTTTTCTGGAAACTTTTCGAAACAATGTAGCCGTCACAAGCTGAAAACTAAATCCTTTTCTGGAAACTTTTCGAAACAATGTAGCCGTCACAAGCCACAAGCTGAAAACTAAATCTGCACCGCAGCGCCCCCCTGAAAAAGGGGGGGGGCAGCGCTTTAAAACCTCTGTAACTTAAAAAACACGCGACCAAATTAAATGAAAATATCACGGCCGAGCGAGCGCGAGATTGGCGATTGAGGCGGTGCGAAAACCGTCGCGCTACGGTTGGCCGTTTTGCTGCAATCGCTGTTACGAATATATCAGGCCAAACCACAAAAAAAAATATACACAAGATCTGAGTTTTAGTATTATATAGATAGATAGAAGATAGATAGATAGATAGATAGATAAATAGATAGATAGATAGATAGATAGATAGATAGATAGATAGATAGATAGATAGATAGATAGATAGAAGATAGATAGAAGATAGATGGGCTGCAAGGAAAAGCCTGGGAACTATAGACTTGTGAGCCAAACATCCGTGATAGGCACGTTATTGGAGAGGCAGCATGGATTTGTACATGCAAGATCGTGTCTTACAAATCTAATTGAGTTTTTTGAAGAAGTAACCAAAAAGGTTCACAAGGGCAAAGCCTTAGATGTCTATACAGACTTTAATAATATTTGAAACTAAAGGGAGTATATTAGGCCACTCTGTTTTACTCCTCCTGCTCTCCGACCCTATGACCTTTTTTCATATCTTTCATTCATTTGTTCTATATCTCGCTACATCACCGTCTATAACTCTTATTTCTCTTTCCCCTGACTCTAGTCCAAAGAAGGGTCTTGACCCCAAACGTCACCCATTCCTTCTCTCCAGAGATATTGCCTGTCCCACTGAGGTACTTCAGCATTTTGTGTCTCTCTTCGGTTTAAATCAGCATCTGCAGTTCCTTCCTACACAGTACTGTTTTATGTTCTAATCTGCTCGACCCACAGAATAATGCATTCCTTTCTCTCAGCATGATACAGTTTCTCACTTCAGAGAGATCAATTGAGTATGGGATACGGTTTTCACAAATATTAATGTATTAGAATTATTCTTTCCACACTTTTGGCCTAACATCTAATTTGGTACAAATCTCAGAAATTGGAATCTACCAGGATTATCAGAGATTATTGAAGCCAGTTAAGGAGGCTGACAGGTGACAGCAGGTAAAATGGCAAACATTTTATTGAAACCTTTTTATGAGTTAATTTCCCAAATATACACAGCTTTATGAGGGCTCACATGCTTTCCAAACAAACTGAGAAGACAGGAATGTGCTTTTCATTGAATTATTTTTTGTTAATTTTAAGGAATTAAAAGTTTTACACCATTCATCCATTCATTCTTCTTGATGAGGTTTCTAATGCAACATAAACATAGAAAATTACACAATTAATATTAGAATATTGGATGTTAAAGCATTGAAACAAAACTGTCTAGATCTTTTAATTAAAAGAAATGGACATCTTTCCATTTTAACCAGGCTAGTACATGTGGCCTAACTTTTACATATTTATAAAAGCATCTGGCATAGTAAATTGATTTCCATTGATATTTGATTTGCATATTTAAAAAAATTGATGTAATGTTTTTTAAAGAATCAGCATCCAATATTTGTTGTGAACAATCTTTAAATGTTCTCAAGAAGGAAGCGTGTTGCTTTAAATAAATAATTGTGCACAGTACATTTTGAATATATTATGGCAAAATGTAACGTTGTATTTTGAATCTTTTCAGACGTACACAATAAAGACTCCCCTTGGTGCTCAAAATCAATTTCTAAAGGGCATAATGAAACCACCATCTGATGAAGCACTGCAGAAAAAGAGAAAAGTGGTTTTAGACTTGGATACTCATTCAGACAGCTCTGAACAGAGTGATCTTTTGGTAAAATTATTTTATTACACAAATAATTACATTGAGCAATATGTGTACAGTAATTTTTCTAACTAAAAAATAACCATGAAGTTTAATGCCATGTTCAATTTACATTGTATTATCAGAACAGTTAATAGTTCAAACGCTAAGTGCCCTTTCAACAGTAGTTATATGATGACATGTGACTTACCATTATATTTAGTAAATTAAAATTTATGCAGAATGAATGCTTTGTACTATAAAATATACAAGCACTAATAGCTGTTGAATTAAAGTAGTGTAATGTGTCTGCTGCAGGAACAAGCAAAAGATAAAGCTATATACTGTAATACTTGTAAAATCCATACCATTACTTAATGTGTTCATTGGATTGAAAATGTTGATTGGATGAAATGACCTCGGGAAATACCAAAGCTTAGCAATCTTATGACTGGTAGGAATACTATCTCTTGCCTCTAACCACAGACTCCATAAGACTGATAATTGACTTTTTTATTTTAAATTGCTGGCCTACTAATGAGTTATAAGCAACACTTTTGAAACATGAACAATAGCTAATGGCCACTGTACCTTCAGAATATAGAGCAGGACTTCAATTCTGTCATCAAATTTATTGAATACTTTGTTCACAATTTATCATTGGTCATCAGGTTACAGCTCTCAACTCCTCTAAATGCTTTCCTTGCATACTGGCTGAAATTTGACAATGTGGGGCAAGATAAACAGAAGTGAGACCTTTTTTCAGAAGTGTTAGGAGAACAACATTTAGAGAAACCTTATGTCACAGAGGTGTACAGCCACAGAAACAGGTTTGTTTGCCCACATGTCCTTACTGTCCATTGTACTTGCCTACATTGATCCCATTTATTTGCATTACGTCTATAGTCTGATATGCCTTGGGAGTTCAAATGCTTCGTCAGATACTTTTTAAATATTGTGAAAATATATGCCTCCACCACCTCCTCAAGCATCACCTTGGTGGTTCTAATTCCTCTCTGTTGAAAAAATCCTCTTCAGATCGCCTCTAAACTCCTGTGTCTCATCTTGCACCTCTTGTTTTAGGCACATGTAAAAAGATTCATACTATCTACCACATTAACCACCTCATAATTTTGTATACCTCCTAGCAGGTCATCCCTCAGAACTCATGGGAAAACAGACAGCCTATCCAGTCTCTCCTTACAACTGAAATACTCAATATGGACAACATCCTGGTGAATTTCCTTTGTACCCTCTCCCGTGCAATTGCATTCTTCCTTTAGTGTGATGATCAGAACTGTACACAATATTCCAGATGTTGTCTAGTATTTTATAAAGTTATAACATGACATACCTGCGCTTATATTCTATGCCATAACTGATGAAGGCAAGCATCCCATACACGTTTCTCATCACGCTGTCTACAAGTCATAAGAGTGCTGGACATGAAGCACTTTTAAAATACGGCCTCTATTATAATGTAGGAAATCATGGCGGTCAATTCACACACAAAACAAAATACGGAGGAGAAATGCCTGATGATAAATGGTTCATCTATGGCCCCCGTCCGTCAAAAATGTGAATGTAGGGAGGACTATTTTTTTTTAACTGCAATAGAGAATGGTGAGTGTTTAGATTGTGTTTTGCCATAACTAAAACGTATTCCTTTTGCCTTCACACAAAGAATATATGCTGATATACATTCATGAGAACAATTTCTTCAAGGACCTAATGAGGATGCACATCCTTGTATCAATGCAAATACCTGTGCTTTGTTCAGTTCATTTATACAGTTATGCAGGTGCTAAGAGTAATCTTATAGAGGTGCATAAAATCATGAGGTGATTAGATTGGGAGAATGCACAGAGGCTTTTTCCCCAGGTATGGAATCAAGAACTAGAGTGCATAGGATTAAGGTAAGAAGGGAAAGATTTAACAGGCACAAGAGTGGAACTTATTCACACAGATGATGGTGAGTATATTGAATGAGTTACCAGAGGAAGTAATTACAATCGGTACGTTTTAGTAGGAACTTGAGGGGCAACGTTTTCACTCAGAGGTTGGTGCTTATATGGAACAAACTGCCAGAGAGTGTAGTTGAGGGTAAACAACAATTAAAAGACATTTGGACAGGTACATGGATAGGAACGGTGTAGAAGGAATTGACCCAAATGCAAGCAAATGGGATTATCTTAGATGGGACAGCATAGATGAATAGGGCCTTTTCCTAATTAAAACAAATATTTTCATCTAGGTCCCTGCAATCTCTTTTCTTGCCTCTCTCAATACCTGGGATGGATCCTATCAGGCCCATGATGTTTAATGCTCTTCAAGAGCCCCAAAGCCACCTCCTTCCAGATCTCAAACTGTCATAGCTTATTAGTATTCCCCACAATGATCTCACTGTCCTCCATGTACTTCCCCTTGATGAATACAGATGCAAAGTATTCATTTAGTACCCTCTAACTCCAAACATCAATTATTTCCTTTATCCTTGAGTAGTCTTAGCTTCTCCTTACTTACCCTCTTGTTTTTAATGTATATATTAAAAGGCACGGGATTTGCTTTAATGTGACTAGTCAGTGACATTTCATGGTTCCTTTTGGCGCATCTGATTTCATCTTTCTCAACCTTACATATGCTTCCTTTTCCTTTTTGATGAAATTTACAACCTCTTTGGTCATCCAAGGTTCCCTTACCTTGCCATCCTTATCCTTCCTCCTTGCTGTAACTTGCCAGTCATGAACTTAAATGATTTTCATATGTCAGATGTGGACTTATCCAATAACAACTGCTTCCAATTTCCTCTCCCTAGCTCCTGACTAATAATGCTGTAAAGTTGCCTGACTCCAATTTAGTACCTTCCGACAAGGTCCGGACATATCCTTATTCAAAACTGTCTTACAATTTATGGAATTGTGATCACTGTTCCCAAAAAACTCACCTGAGATGCCAGTCACCTGGCCTGGTTTGTTTCCCAGCATAAGGTCTAGTATAGTCCCTCCCTGAGTTGGACTATCCAAACTTGGTTTCAGGAAACTCTTTTGGATGCATCTAATAAATTCTGCCCGATATGAGCCTTTGGCACTAATGCAATCCCAGTTAATATTGGGATAGTTAAATTCGTCCACTACAACAATCTTGTTATTTTTGCATCATACTGAAATCTGTCTACCATGTGTTCTTCTATCTCCCAGTGGTTATTGGGAGGCCTATGGTATAATCTCATTCGAGGGATTGTACCTATCTTTTATTTTTGAGCTTTACCGATATTGCCTCAGTAGATAAACCTTCCAGTATGTCCTCTCTGAGTACCACCGTGACAATTTCCCTCACCTCTTTTACCTCCATCTCTATCATGTCTGAAACATAAAACCTCTGGAACGTTGAGCTGCCAGTCGTATTCCTCTGGAAACCACATCTCACTAATGGCCGTAATATCATTGTTTCAAGCACTGATTCAGGCTCTAAGTTTATTTGCATTATCAACAATATCCTTATTATGAAATAACACAATAAGTGGCACAGTGGTGCAGCGGAAGAGCCTCACAGTGCCAGAGATCCAAGTTCGATTCCTGACTATGGGTGCTGTCTGTGTGGCGTTTATATGTTCTCCCTTTGTATGTGACCGTGTGAGTTTTCTCCGGTGCTTTGGTTTCCTACCACATTCCAAGTTTGCAGGTTTGTAGGTCAATTGGCTTCAGAAAATTGCCCCCAAATAGAGTCATACAGTGTGGAAACAGGCCCCTCGGCCCAACTTGCCCACACCGGCCAGCATGTCCCAGCTACACTAGTCCCACCTGCCTGCATTTGGTCCATATCCCTCCAAACCTGTCCTATCCATGTACCTGTCTAACTGTTTCTTAAATGTTGGGATAATCCCAGCCTCAATTACCTCCTCTGGCAGTTTGTTCCATACACTCACCACCCTTTGTGTGAAAAAGTTAGCCCTCAGATTCCTATTAAATCTTTTTCCCTTCACCTTAAATCTATGTCCTCTGGTCCTCGATTTACCTACTCTGGGCAAGAGACTCTGTGCATCTAATGTATAGGATGCGAAAGTAGGATAACATTGAACAAGTATACGATGGTCGGCTTGGACTCAATGGGTCAAAAGACCTATTTCCATGCTGTATCTATTAAATAAATACACTTCAGCCCATCAGTTTCACCATATTTCCTTAACCACTCTCTGCCTTTTCTTCCTTTGAGATATACTGGCCCTAACCTCTATCTTTCCATCAGTCTTTCCATTTGTTGACCAGATCTGGTTAGATTTATTTCACAGCCCATGTTGGCTGCCAGCTTTAGTAACTTTGAAAACTGTAATAGCATAACACACAGCTCCAATGTTGAACAGATGAATGTCTAGACACTTCATTGTATTTTGTTGATGTTCAAGTTCTTTGATATAGAACATAGCACAGGAACAGGTCCTCTGGCACACAATGTCTGTGCCATTACAAGAAACTAATCTCATCATCCTATGCATGATCTGTATCACTCCATTTGCTGCATACCAATGTACCAATCCAAAACCCTCTTAATCACCCTCTTGGCTTCCCAACTGTTATCAGGCAACTGAACGGTCCCCTCAACAGCTAGAGTGCGGTCCTGATTTCCCATCTACCTCATTGATGACCTTTGAACTATCTTGAATCTGATTTTATGAGACTTCTTTGTTATGTCTTGCACTGAATATGGCACCCTTTATCCTTTATCTGTGCACTGTGGGCAGTTTAATTGTATTTATGTAGTTTTTTCTCTCATTGGATAGCATGCAGACAAAAGATTTTCACTGTACCTTAGTACACATGACAATAATAAACCAAACTAAGCTTAAAGCTATGCCCTCTAGCCTTTGACATTTCCACTATAAGAAAAGGGTTCTGATTGTCTACCCTATCTATGCCTCTCTTAATGTTATATATTCCCATAACGTCTCCCCTCAACCTCCAGTGCTCTAGAAAAAAACAATCCAGATGTGTCCAACCTTTCCTTGTAGTTGCAGTAAAACCATCTAATCCGGGCTTTACTGCACTACTTGTGTTACCACTTTTAGAAAACAATGGACCTGACCTTGAAGATCCCTTTGCACATCAGTGCTGTTAAGTATCTTGCCATCAATCATTCGAACCTCCGAAGTGTGACACCCACACTTAGTCAGATTGAAGTCTATCTGCCATTTCTCTGCCCATTTCCATCGCTGATCCAAATCCCACAGTATATATCTAAAATAGTAGATAAATGCAAGGTATATACTCTTTTTTTATATTTTCTCATGATGTGGATTTAAACTTTAGTTACACCAAACAAATAATTTGATTCATTCTACGATGTTAAAGGAAATATGTGAAGTTATTATTGCTTTTGTGTAATCTGGAATATGTGACCCACATTTTCTTTCTTTGGAAAATAATAAAATAGAGCATGATTCCAGAATCTGAAATGTTCAGAGATTTGTATAAAGGAAACTCAGAAGCTGCTTGTCTCTTTGGAAAACCATTCCAACAGGTATGTCATGATTAAAGTTATAAATACTTGAGAACAGACATGTCACACATAAATGTTTTTTGAGAAAAGATTATACAAAATTATATCTTGGAAATGTTCTCCAGCAATGTGGAGGGTGGAACAGCTTGGATGCTGAGAAGTCATTACGGGAGGGCTGGAAGCTCTTTTGCATTTGTGACATGAAGAAGATATCATTACTTGATAAGGATCAATGGCAAAATGGTGCTTGTGGCAGAGAAACTACAAATAGCTATGCGATGTAAAATATTATTAACTACCATGCACTAATATGACCTTTACAGTCTAACAATCTTGCACAGTTATAAATGTTAACAACAACCATAACTTCAAACTGCATGTATTTTTCTTCAACTTTAACTCTGACTGCAGATATCACCTGAAGCAGTTTGTTCCCATCTGCACAGAACATCTTGGCTCTATTGCAGTTTGTTACTTTGTATTTTTTTATAAACCTTGTACTAATCTAAATATGTTGATCAGATTTTCCTTTATTAAATTTTGCAGTTGTGCAGTCCAGCAAAGCCCAAAACTTATGGCAATGCTCTGAAAATGGCTGCTGTTAAGAAGATGCGAAAAGCAGGGTGGGAAGCTGTCACAAAGGAAAGCAGAAAAAAAAGAATGAAAATAGCAGAGAAAATATTTTGAATTTATTTAGATTATAGTTTATATTTCTTAAGATTTCCTTGGACTTCCAGGGGAAAAAACCGTTTCTCTGTAACTTCAAATATAATTTTAATGGTAAGTTATTTCAAATCGGTTGATGTATTTAATGAGGAGAATACTCTAATTTTTCAGGTTTTCAAATTTGAATAAAGATATACTGCTGTAAGAAGTTATAGGACTTCTCTACATTACAGCTTAACATGGCTCAGGCCATTTAACAAATGTTTATTGTTTGACTTCATTAAAAAAAATAATGACCAAGTTCTCAAACTTGTTTAGAAATCCATATTATTAGAATTTTTACAGAATAGTTTTTTCTCTTATTTGGAGTCAAAATCTCCAACTGACCTTTGGGTCTCCTGTTGCAGATGATGAGGAATGGTAGGACACATCCTAATCCCTTTCTTGTTTATTAGATTTGCCAGAGGACGTTTTCCATTTTAAAACTATTTTTACATTGGGCAAGAGAAATGTCTTTGTTGCTAGGAATGACATTAGGCGCAAATAGCAATGCAGTTTATCATTAAATGATAAAATGCATATTTTTTTTGTAAAATTGAAATTTCATGGAAGTGAGGATGTTGCCATCTGCATTGTTAAGCTGTGGTAGACCTCAATGCGGCAACCAATTTTCATTCTTTTTAGCAATCAGACTTCACATTAACAGCTGAAGAATCCAGTAAAATTTTGCAAATCAGGAATATAGTTTGCAAAAGGGATAAATGTTTGTTGCAAGTAGAAGGTCAGTCTTGCTAAAGGTGTGTCACACAACAAAGCAGTAAGTCAAAGAGATTAATATAATTGATGGTTCACTAATTACTAGCTTGTGATTAAACAGATTGATTACATGCTGCACTTTTCTACATTAATGGAAGGTTTCTGCCATAGAGCATAGCATTCCAATTCAATGAAATTCAAATGTAAGTTTAACTTACTGAGATGATATTCTATTTGAAAAACCTTTGCAGCAAACAGTAAAAACTAAACACATTAAACTAATGATACATTTGTTCTTGTTCTTAAAATATTTGAGTGTTTGTTCTATACTAAGATATTATTGATGTTAATAAATGATAAATATTTAAACTATGTTTCTGTTATTTAAATGCCAAAATATATAAATGTCCATTACATGATTCCCTTGTCCTTTCAAACAAATCCTCCAGAGTTCACTCAACAGTAAAAACATGAAACAAAGTCACAGGGAAGGTAAGAAGGGGGGATGCTGTCAGTAATTGAGTGTATACTTCATATGATATAACAAATTTATTCACAAACTAAATTCGAATGATTTTGTTAGGGCAATGGTAACGTGATCATGTCTTTGGGTGAAGGTTAGAAAACAGCACCTCGTGAATGGATGATTTTTTTTGATTGGTGAGAAATAAGACTGGGAGTCCTTTGATGTATATTTTCTTGTTACATTTAAATGCCTCCAAATTAGGTTAAAAGAATACAGTTCTGACAATAATGGATCATTAAAAACTTGACATTCAGATTCCTATTAAATCTTACCCCTCATCCTATACTCGTCCTCTGATTCTTGATTCCCCTACTCTGGGTAAAAGACTCTGCATTCCCTTTTCTATTCTCCTCATGACTATATACACCTCTATAAGATCAGTCCTCAGCCTCCCATGCTCCAAGAATTAAAGTCCTAGCTTGCCCAATCTCTCCCGATAGTCAGGTCCTCTAGTCCTGGCAACACCCTTGTTATTCTTCCCTATACTCTTTGCAGTTTAACTACAGTGCATTCAGAAAGTATTCAGACCCCTTCACTTTTTCCACATTTTGCTACATTACAGCCTTATTTTAAAATTGACTCCATTCATTTTTTTTATCATCAATCTACACACAATACCCCACAATAAAAAAAGCAAAAACAGGTGTTTAGAAATTTTTGCCAAGTAATTAAAAAGAAATAACTGAAATATCACATCTACATTAGTATTCAGACCTTTTACTCAGTACATTGTTGAGGCACCTTTGGCAGCAATTACAGCCTCAAGTCTTCTTGGGTATGATGCTACAAGCTTGGCACACCTGTATTTGGGTAATTTCCCCCATTCTTCTCTGCAGATCCTCTCAAGCTCTGTCAGGTTGGATGGGGAGCATCGATGCACAGCTATTTTGAGGTCACTCCAGAGATGTTTGATCAGTTTCAAGTCCAGGCTCTGGCTGGCCAACTCAAGGACATTCACAGACTTGTCACAAAGCCACCCCTGTGTTGTCTTGGCTGTATGCTTAGAGTTATTGCCCTGTTGGAAGGTTAACCTCTGCCCCAGTCTGAGGTCCAGAATGCCCTGGAGCAGGTTTTCATCAAGGATCTCTATCCTTGCTCTGTTCATCTTTCCCTCAATCCTGACTAGTCTCCCAGTTCCTGGTGCCATTTGGCATTCAGGCCAAAGAGTTCATCAGACCAGAGAATCTTGTTTCTCATGGTCTGTGAGTCCTTTAGGTGCCTTTTGGCAAACTCTAAGTGGGCTGTCATGTGCCTTTTACTGAGGAGTGGCTTCCGTCTGGCCACTCTACCATAAAGTCCTGATTGGTGGAGTGTTGCAGATATAGTTGTCCTTCTGGAAAGTTCTCCCATCTTCTCAGAGGACCTCTGGAGCTCTGTCAGAGTGAGCATCAGGTTCTTGGTCACCTCCCTGACCAAGGCCCTTCTCCCCCGATTGCTCAGTTTGGCCGAGTGGCCAGCTCTATGAAGAGTCCTGATGGTTCCAAAGTTCTTCCATTTAAGAATGACTGAGGCCACTGTGCTCTTCTGGACCTGCAATGCTCCAGAAATAGTTTTATACCCTTCCCTAGATCTGTGTCTCGACACAATCCTGTCTCGGAGGTCTACGGACAATTTCTTTGTCTTCATGAATTGGTTTTTGCTTTGACATGCACTGTCAACTGTGGGACCTTATATAGAGAGGTGTGTGCCTTTCCAAATCATGTCCAATCAATTGAATTTACCACTGGTGGACTGCAATCAAGTTGTAGAAACATCTCAAGGATAATCAATGGAAACAGGATGAACATAAGCTCAATTTTGAGTGTCATAGCAAAGGGCCTGAATACTTATGTAAATGTGATATTTCAGTTATTTCTTTTTAATTACTTTGCAAAAAATTCTAAACACCCGTTTTTGCTTTTTTAATTATGGGTTATTGTGTGTAGATTGATGATAAAAAAAAAGAATTTAATCCATTTTAAAATAAGGCTGTAACAGCAAAATGTGGAAAAAGTGAAGGGGTCTGAATGCTTTCTGAATGCACTGTACACCCCCCCTATAGCAGAGTAACTAAAATTGAACACAATACTCCAAATGCAGCCTCACCAACATCTTGTATAGCTGTAATATACCATCCCAACTTCTGTACTCTGATGAAGGCCATTGTACCAAAAGCCTTCTTCACCGCACAGTTTGGCCTGGTTTGACTTCCCAAAATACAAAACCTTACACTTACCTGCATTAAATTCTATTTGCCATTTCTCAGCCCACTTGATCAAGATCCAGCTGTAATTTTTGTAATACCTATGAAAGCACCCACTTTCGTGTCATCGGCCAACTTACTAATCATACCTTATATATTCTCATCTAAATCTAATACTCTTTCCATTATGGGACCAGACTTGATTAACGTAAAAAATGTGCATCATATGCCAAACTAGAAGCAGTTTGGCACACAAACAGAAACTCTGCAGATGAAATCTGCAACCAACATCTTTTAAACAGTGATATGCCCTTCATTAAATGTAACAATACAAGTATAGGCAACACCCAGAGATGCTTGCAAAAGTTTATTGCAGAGCAATGTTAGGTGATATTTTAGTACATTAGGATAAACATATCAATTGCTCAAGATAAATCGTAGAAAATTACTAATATCAAAAGGTGACTTAAGATTAGGTGAAAATGTTATCTTTAGCAAACATTTAGGAGAAACCTACTAACATGTCCGGGTATAAAGTTATTTATAAAAATAAAACTATTCAACTCTAAAATTGATTGCAATAGGATTTCAGATCCCAGACATATTTAAACATTGTGTCGAAATATATAATTACAAATTATGGCATTCCTTTAATAGCATTCATATAATAACCTCATTACCTTGCACCAATGATATCTGTCATGATTAATATTGTTAATGTCAACGTAAAGTCTACACTTGAGCACTTAGACTCATAATGTGGATCTGCTTAGTTTTCAAGCAAATTATTCTTCAAAAGACATATTAATCACCATTATGGCAATAGACCATGTGCGAATGGCCTATGTTTCCAATGTAAGCCCCTCTGCCATGCCCCAAAGCCATTAGAGATAAACTTTGGCTAGTGCAGGGAACATATTGCCAAATGTGTTTCATGTTCCCAAGGGGTTATTTCTCATTCTGACTGCTTTAGGACAAATGCACAAGTGCATGGCTGAAAGAACCTCAGTGATTAGACTTGTTTTCAGGTAAATCAACATTTCCAGTAAAGATTATTGAAGGTGCAAATAGGTTTGAGATATAGTGATTGAAATTCCCTACAAATGTTTTGAAATTAATAATTATTAAACATTATGAAATTTGCAGAGAAAGTTGAGACTGTCATTTTACCTTTTAAAATCCAGGGAAGTCAAGGATTGCAAAATCATTCCCAAGGCAACTAAATTGCAAGAATTATAACTTAATGTTGTTACATACATATCAAAAACGAATATTTCTGAATGCAAGACTATATTATTTACAACACAGGCACGTACATGGCATTCTCTCTAGTGTGCACTTTTTGCAATATACATTTGTTAGACAGAGCACACAGAAGACTTCAGCAAAAAAAAGCAAAATAATTTCCTCCGAAAGATTTATTTAACTAGGTTAATAGCACAGCGTGAGGAAGAAAGTTCTTTCGCCTTTTCAGAAAGAATTTCTAGAGAGTTTCCACTTTTCCAACTGAATGCGTGTTTCTCAGTCATATTTGTTTCCATTTTGTTGTTTAAAAATGATTTTCACTGTTGTTATTTCATTGTCATGTAACACATGTAAATATTCAGGAATTTGGGTTGAGAGAGCTGGATGAAGAGTTTGGAAGTTATCATTAAGGACACAAAGCATAAAAAGACACCTTTGGTTCATTTATTTCATTGGTGAAATTGGTAAAGTATAGAATAAGCAAACAGTAGAGTTAGCACACAAGTTATTATGAGATTATGTTTCCGGTTGAAATGTGGCAAATGAAGATCCTTGATTTGTGACCTCTCTTTCCTCTGGTAAAAATTCCAGTTTGAATTGGCTATACTTGGAAGTAAGTGCAGGATATTCAACGTGAAGCTCATCATCTTCTTCAACCGTCATGTTGGGATTATAAACACGTGATTCATCATAAAGACCTCCTGATATTACCAAAGTGTCATTTGGAAAACCTAGACAAGCGAAAATGAACATTGACACATCAGGAGCTGTGTTATATTCAAGAAATACCTGCTTTAACTTTCTGAAATCAACATTAATAGTAACTTCCTCAAAAAGGGTCAAGAGAATGGCCACTGATGCCAATAATCGGCCACTGATGCCAATAATCAGCCTCTGCCCCTTTAAGGCGATCCGTGACCCTTTGTTACCAACTCTGGTAATACAAATTTATCATGTGTTCTCCAAACTTAAGAGTCCAAAGTTCTTTGCCCACTTGATTTTTATTATTTACAAAATGGAACTATTCAAAACAGGCCTTTAAAATAAAAGTGCATTTTTTTCTTTAGTGTAGTTTATTGCCTTGTTTGGAGAATAATCTTTAATTTCGAGGTTTGGCGGCTGGCAGCTGGTGCTTCAGGATCTGCAAATGTGTAATCTGGATTCTTAAATAGACAAAAGGACTCCGTTTTTTCCAAGACTAAGCTGAACTGTACTTGTTCTGAGCCATTATTGGCAAGTTCTGGGGCATCAAGGGTGGACCAGGCACGGGATACTTTGTAACTTTGTCAGCACCCTTTATGTAACGATTATTGCATACCTTGGGTATGTATACAAGCAAAGAATTTCACTGACTTGTCACATGTGACAATAAAGTATTCAATTCAATTCATTCCTTCTGCTTGTTTGCAGCAAAGTCCTGAAGATTACTCACCAGTTCCTGCTGGAGAATTCTGGGCAATGGGTAACCAAACATGTCAAATAAAGATGCCATGTTTTGGTGAACTGACAGTAACTGCTGCTTTATTAGAACATTACATAGTTTTGGGGTAAAGGGCTGAATTATAACAAATAATAAACCTGACTTTACACGAACCTGACCCAAACCATTTAAATTTTCAAAAATAAATAAAATCAGATCTGGAAATCTCAAATAAAAACAAAATACCTGTACACTCAGCAGGTATGGCAGGTTCTGACAAAGGACTTTGGGCCTGGAATGTAACCTGTTTTGCTTTCCACAGATGGTGCTCAAGCTGCTGAGTGTTTCCGCCATTTTCTGCCATTTTCTGCTGAGTACTATAACCAAAACTGAACGTATCTACTTCTAATTTGCGTAATTAGACGAATCAGTTAATGTACACACCTGGCTCTTCGTGCGAGTCGGCATATAGAGGATGGTGCAAATATTGTGCCCTCCTTTGTTTGCACTTGTTGACATTATACATAACAATAGTTAGAATGACCACGCCAAGAACAGTGCTCAAACAGATGGTCAGAATTATTTCTTCCTTTTTCAGAGGCAAAACTGAACCTGGAAAAAATACAATTACCATTTTATTATTTTTCTCTTCATGCAAATCCAGCAATTTCTTTCCATTACCAATGCACTACATGTATTAAATCGCGAATTGCTTTGGCAAAGTATCCACGCATCACCTTTTCTTATCAGATTCCATAATCTGCAGCCCTTTGGTGGCTTCTCTCATCATCTTTCAGCCTCTGTTATTGGTTCCACATGGCTCCACCTGCACGTCAACCCCTCCTCATCTGGATCCATCCATCACCTGCCAGCTCCAACCTCATGTGTTCCCCTCACCTCTTCATACTGGCCATCTCCCCTTTTCACTCTCAGTCCTGATACAGGGTCTTAACCTGAAACATCAACTATCCCTCAGCCTCCTGGCCTGCCGAGATCCTCTGGCAGCTTGGTTGTGCTTCAGATTCCAGCATCTGCAACATCTTGTTTGTCTTACTCACATGGAGGTCTCTCTCACTCACAGAACTTTGAGTTCTGCTGCATCAGCCCTTCAATCCTGATCCTCAACCTCTTTACAGCGCATCCTGCAAAATGTGGTCAGATTGAAGAATTGTACGAGTGAACGGTGAAGTTTATGGGTACAGGAATCTTAGGAACTCTTGTGACTGCAATCACGTCACCCTGTCTACCTCGGTGACAAGATGGTGAAGGCAGCATATGGCATTTGTTTTTTCATCAGACAAGGCACTGAGTACAAGAGTCAGCTCATCATGTCATAGCGCAAGATGCTGGTGAGACCACACCTGGAATATAGTGTGCTGTTCTGGTCACCATACTATAGGAAGGATGTGGTTAAGGAGAGAGGGTGCAGAAGTGAATCAAGGATTTTGCCTAGGATTTGAATTACAAGTAGAGCCTGGATTGACTCTGACTGTTTTCCCTGGAATGGAAGAGGTTGCGGAGGCAACCTGGTGGATGTTTCAATATAATGAGGGGCATAGATAGAGTGATGGTCACAGCTAGGAAGCAAAGGTTTAAAGTGAGAGGAGAAAGATTTGGACAGGTTAATGAATAGAAAAGGCTTTGAGGGGTATGGGTCAAATGCATGCAAGTGAGGCTTGCTCAGGATGACACCTTGGTTGGCATGGACGCTGAGCAGGAGAAACCATTTCCATACTATATAACCCTATGAGAATGACAGGCATGACTCTGATATTCAATATGCAGGACAAAGAAGCACCCACACTATTGAATAGTGATTAAGCCTATAAGTTAACAGGTAAGAAAATTAACACTTTAAAAGGTAATTAACCATTTCCCATTACTGCAAAAAGTCTGAAACAGACTCACTCTTTCCACCTTCAATACTACAGACACACTTGCTGCAAATCCTGCCTGCCACAGAAGAGAGCCAAATAATACTCTGTGCGCCTAAGGTCCATCATGATAACACTTACTTCTCTCTCGTGAAAATAAATTGTATGTCCTATCCTTCTCTACGCTATGACTCAGCAGCAAATTCACTGATGAATGAATCTTTTGCGATTGAAATAGGCAATGGAAGTGGAAAACATCATATTTCAGAGTTCACGATTGAAACAAAAGGCTAAAATATTCCAGTACCCAAGGGTCATTAACTCTTTTATTTACCTCCCTGCCTCAACATTAAGTTTTGCCTGAGGACCAGAGCTCTGCTCATGGGAGACTGGGTGAAACTTGTCACCCTGGGAGGTCGAAGAGCGAATGGCCTGGATTGCAGGTTGCAGGGGATCAGAGAATTAATAGTCTTTATTCTTAGAAAGTTATGACAATTAGCATGATTCCTATTGCGAAAGAATGGGTTTAGTTTAGTTTAAGTTTACATAATGGAAACATGCCCTTTGGCTCACCGAGACTATGCACCTGTTCAGACTAGTGCTATGTTAATCCATTTTCTTATCCACTCCCTATACACTAGTAGCTGTTAGAGGCCAATTGATCTGCAAACCCACACATCTTTAGGACATCGGAGGAAACTGGAGCCCCACAGGGAACCCATGCGGTCTCAGGAAAATGTGCAGACGCCACACAGACTGCTCCCGAGGTCAGGATCAAACCCAGGTCTCTGGCACTGTGAGGCAGCAACTCTACCAGCTGTGCCCCCATGTTGCTAACATTTGTGACACCAAAATAACTTGTTTTGAAGGGAGGAGTGCGATGTGGAGAGAGATGAGTGATATTGCCCCCAGGTTTTGGTGCATGAGTGTGTGTGTGCATTAACAACATTATTGAATGTCTGCGAGATTGGGTGAGGGGAAAATCGAAGGTTGACAAAGGTGCACACTGATGACAGCTGCAAATTGGGGTGATGTGGGAGAGTATTCATAATGCAGGGGAGACTTTGACCAGAATTTTATTACCTTTGCAAATGCTGCAAGAGTCCGATCCTGGTAGCCAGAGTGACCAGCTACTGTTCCACTGTTTTTAAAATATAATTGTCCCCACTGCAACGCATTTCCTGCAGAGCTCCAAATTTACACTGCATGGGGAGTTTAAGTGGATAATACTTCTTCTTGTGTTCCTGGCGTGAAAATGTCATTTGTATCACAAGGCAAGCAAATGACAGGAAGTGCTGAGTCAATGTTTCCAGATATGGTTGTTATCAGGATTTAATCATGGCAAAACAACTTTCATTTACTAGCGTATTTATTCACAAAATGTTGGAGTAACTCAGCAGGTCAGGCAGCATCGCAGGAGAGAAGGAATGGGCGACGTTTCGGGTCGAGACCCTTCTTCAGTAGAATTTATAGGGAAATATGCATATTACAACCTACCTCAAGACGGCACGGTAGCGCAGCGGTAGAGTTGCTGCTTTACAGCGAATGCAGCGCCGGAGACTCAGGTTCGATCCTGACTACGGGTGCTGCACTGTAAGGAGTTTGTACGTTCTCCCCGTGACCTGCGTGGGTTTTCTCCGAGATCTTCGGTTTCCTCCCACACTCCAAAGACGTACAGGTATGTAGGTTAATTGGCTGGGTAGATGTAAAAAATTGTCCCTAGTGGGTGTAGGATAGTGTTAATGTACGGGGATCACTGGGCGGCACGGACTTGGAGGGCCGAAAAGGCCTGTTTCCGGCTGTATATATATGATATGATATGATATAAGACGAGTTCTGCGGGATTGCAACAAAGCAAATGAGTGAAAAAATGAGATGGGGAAGAGCGAAAATATGAGGGTGAGAGGAAAAGATTGGGGCTGGGAAAAGAAAGAGAAAGAGGGTAAGAAAGAGAGAGGGAAAGAAAGAGAGCAAAAGAGAGAGGGAAAGAAAGAAAATCAGTAAAGATCTGCCTTCTTCCTATTACTGTATCTAGATCAGTCACCCTGTTTCAGCTGCTTAGAGCAAGACCCAGGCATTACTTTGATTCACTGCCCAATCAGCAAAAATTGGCTTAGATCAGGATCACATCCTTCATAGCACCTTGATATTGATGTTGGAACAGTCCAATACTAAAATTAGTCAAAGGCAAGACCTGCACAACCAGACTTCCTGTCCCCCAATCATTTCTACTCACAGTACCACTGCCAAAAAAGTTACTCTTAGGATGTCTCCCGAGTAATAAATGTAACCAAGGCATTTGATAATGGGCTGCTCAGTCATCAGTGGTGGGGTGACAAATTGTCAAAAACAAACGCACAACTATTTTTTCTGAAATTGTACTTCTGAAGATCAGTCTGAAGAAGGGTCTCGACCCGAAACATCACCCATTCCTTCACTCCAGAGATGCTGCCTGCCCCGCTGAGTTACTCCAGCATTTTGTGTCTACCTTCTGAATAACATATCCCCACTGTCTGTCGGGATAAAGGAGTGGAAGGCCTAATGGACGATCTAATCTGTTAAATTTAGGCTATGTGACTTATTCAGTTATTAACCTTAGCTGTAAAATCAATTACTGCCAGATATGGCACCAACTTCAAATATGTTTGATAAAGCAAACCACAAGAGAGATCAGAGATGATATAAAATGCTTGAATTACCTTTTTCCATGTATTAGATTAGGGATGCCCTTACACAGTTTATCTTAAATGGATGCATGCTTTTAACAAAATAATCAAAAGTGCTGAAATGAGACAAATTGGCCTTTTGAATACTTTGATTTTATTTTGCTTCTGTCAGAGGTGAGACCTTACCTGACGCTGAGGTGGTTATGACTGAATACAATGAGTCTGTGGTAGGCTGTGTGACATCAGTAGTGCTCAACTCCCTGCTCGTTACCATGGATTCAGACTGTGTGGGCCTCGGTACAGGCGTTGATGTTGTTGTAACGTTGCCGTCTGTAGCTGTTGAACTAAGCGTTGGAGTTGTTGATAACTCAGGTGTGCTGTGGCTTGAAACATTGGACAGCATTGTTGTTTGAACTGAACCCATTGGTGTCACAGAAACCCGAGAACCATTAGGCCCAGAGGTTGACATGGCAACTGTACTCCCAGGGGCTACAGTAGTCGTGATGTTACTTGTTGTGTTTTGCGTGGATCCTTTTTCAAGGGAAGTATTATTGATAGTAGCTGCTTTAGCAACTTCAGACGAATTGCTGACTTTGCCATTGGAATTAGCAATGGCAGAGACCATTTTGCCTGGTGCATTTACATTGGTGCCCAAGAGGACATTGCATAGAATGAACAGAATGTAAAATACAACTGGCCTGTTTCTGGGCTGCATGTTCTTTTCACTGCTTTTTATGCACGTTGGATGGCAATTTGCAACTTTTTTTGTTTATTCCTGTAAAATACAAAGAATTGATAATGACTTACACATGACTGCAAAATGAAACTCATGCTTTTTTCCCCCACACATATATAAATATTAAAAAGATAAATCGAGGAGAGGATGGAGGCAACAAGGGAAGACGCCCCGATGCCGACAGAGGGCTGATGTTCCTGTATCCACTTTGTAAATGTCTTTACTAAAATGCAGGTTGCTGGATCCTGGTATTATTAGTTAGGGGAAAAATTACAAAGAGGAGGGAGTTGACATGTTGGTTAAAAGTAAAAGAAACTCATGGCGTTGATATGAAGCAGTCTGGTTTCAGAATGAACAGGATGAAAATTATAGAACCCCTGGCCTCCATCTACCCAACTATTAGTGATGTGGAAGTGTGGGCTGAGATTGAAGGATTGCTAAATGTAACTAATGTTTGAAAAAGATACCAACTACAGTTCACCCAAAATCCAACAATAATAACAGGTAATACAGAGTCCGAAGAAGGGTCATAGAAACATAGAAAATAGGTGCAGGAGTAGGCCATTCGGCCCTTCGAGCCCCAAGATATTATTCCTTCTCTCCAGAAATGCTGCCTGTCCCTCTGAGTTACTCCAGCGTTTTGTGTCTATCTAATCACAACAAGTAAACTTTCAGAAATTGAAATCCAGGGAAGAATTGTTTGTAAAAATACGGTGGGTAAATTAAATTCAGTACAGATTTATTGAAGGCAAATCAATTTTGGTGAACTTAATCATGTTCTTTGATGAAGCAACAGAATGATTGGATAACTGCAAAATAGTTGAGAGTGTGTAAATGGACAATCAATCATGACAAAATACCACATGATCGATTGTGGCAAGATCTTCTGCATTCTTCATCTCCATCCTTCCACAGCAAAGGATGCATCACATCTCAACAAGGTGACTGTTAGCAGAATCATCCCGTCTAGCACTTCATCCTTATCAAGTTTCTCCTCAACCATTTTCTTCACTTCCTCACTGACAATGCAATATTGGAAAACTCTGCTGCCTTGGTAAAGATTGACAGAAATTATTCATTACAAATTCTAGCCTATCTCAATTTATACATTATCCTTCAGAAGGTTTTTTGGATTCCCTTTTATATAAACTATCATTCCATTCTCATATTTCCTCTTTGCCCATCTTACTTTTTTCCTATCTTCCATCTTACTTTCTTACATCTGGTCTGTTTTTATCAATGACATGCATCTTACATTCATCATTTTTGTTTCTGCTTATTTCCTGCTTCCATTGCCATTTTGTTCCTTCCACTCGTTGCCAATGATGACAGTTTGTCGACACTGGGCCTTTATTCGCTGGAGTTTAGAAAAATGAAGGGGGACCTCATTTAAACATACAGAATAATGAAAGGCTTGGATAGAGTGGATGTGGAGAGGAAGTTTCCACTAGTGGGAAAGTCTAGGACTAGAGGTCATAGCCTCAGAATTAAAGGATGTTCTTTTAGGAAGGAGACGAGGAGAAATTTCTTTAGTCAGAGGTTGGTGAATCTGTGGAATTCTTTGCCACAGAAGGCTGTGGAGGCCAGGTCAATGAATATTTTTTAAGGCAGAGATAGATAGATTCTTGATTAGTACAGGTGTCAAAGGAGATTATGGGGAGAAGGCAGGAGAATGGGGTTAGGAGGAAGAGATAGATCAGTCATGATTGAATGGCTAAATAGGCTTGATGGGCCAATGGGCCTAAATCTACTCCTATCACTTATGAACTTAGGGAATGCACCCACTCTCTACCCACAGCAACTCTTTAAAGGTTTTCCATTATTCTATTGCAGGTCTACCACCCATCCCCATTCTATTCCCCAGAAACTAGACCCAGTAATGACTTCATCATTAGGCTGTAAACCAACTGATCAAGGAAATTCTCCTCAACACATTTCAGAATTTTGTCCATGTTTTGTTCCTTTATTCTAACATTATCCCAATCATCATTGTGATTGGTATCCCTCCATTATCACCATTCCACAGTTCTTGCAATTTCTTTAACGACGCACTTCATTTCTCTTTATTTGAAGGCCGATAGAATAACCAATAGTGTCTGCTTTCTTTTGGGTAACAACCACACTGATCAAGTGGACTTTGTCCTGTTTCTTTAATTATTGTCTCCACATCATATTCACACAAAATCTACTTGGGCTAAAAGCTCTCCAATCTTATTCACTGCATTTTGTCCACTCCTAATTTGGTTTAAACATTTACCAACTATTCTAGTGCATCACCTAGTTAGGACATTGGTCTTAGTCCTGTTGAGATGCAAACGGCCTGTAGAAGCCATTTATGCTTAATTCAGTTATTGTCATTGTGTTATGGCTCTGTTTTAATATTTCTGGTTTATGTCTTTTTTGCCTGCTTATGGGTGTGACTTAATACGTAATGGGGAGTGTCTGGAAGGGAGGAGGCTAGCATGTCGACAGAGGCTGTGGGTCAGTTTAGACTCGGAGGATGGTGAGCATACAGTTCTTTAACACACGCGCTCGTACCATACGCTTGCATCAGCTATATTTGTAAGAACCACGCGGTAATAACTGCAAGATTTCTAAGATATTGTTTGAAGAAGAAACAGTTGATAAAGTACGGAAAGTGATGAATTACTCGTTGATTTGTGCTACTTTAACAAAACCAATTAATTAAGAAAGGACGTTTGAAGATTTGTTTTGTCATATCAGGGTGCGACGTGTGCGTAAGCTATAACTACATTTCATCCCCGAGTAGTAATGGCTATCGAAGTTTCAGATGGTATAAAAACTGCCATTACACTGCCTCTCTTCGGTCTCAAAACCACCCCCAATTCCAAGAATCAGAAACTCTCCATGCAATGCCACTTCTTTAGCCACACATTATTTTGCCATATCCTCTGCTTTATGCTATCGGTAACACTTGGCAGTAATCCAAAGATTGCTACGTTAATAGGTTTACTTTTTGAACATCCCTCCTGGCTCCCTAAAGTCTGAATAAGACATCAGTACTCACTTTTCTATTTCATTGGTTGACATGAATCATGTCCAATGGCTCACTCTAAACTCCTCTACAAAATGTTCTGCACTCTGTGTGTGATGTATTTTACCCTGGCAGCAGGGACACTGCACCACATGGAATTCATTATAGCAATGCCTGTCCATCTCCCTATTTATGGAATCAACTCTGACCACTGCACTTCTGCCCATTCCACCTCCCCACGACCCATGCAGACCTTCATCTCAGAGTCCCAGACTGCAGTCCTCTGGAGTATCTCCGCACGGTCGCTCAGGACTTTCCATCTCTTCCTGTCCTTCGAGATGATCAACCACTCACTGTCCACAAGTCCCTCTGGTTATGAGTTGATCACCTCAGTGAGCAGTGGACCCAGGAAACTCTCGGCTTTGCTAATGCTTTGGATTGATTAAAGCTGCTCCAGGTTCCGAAATCCCGATCTTGAGCTTGACGTCCCAGCCACATCCTGCAGTGAACACCTGGAAATTCCACAAAGTCTTGGCATCGTGGACAGAGTGGTCCAGCTGCTAACCATGTTCTGAGAAATCTTCTCTATTCTCTTTTTAGATATGCCTATCATTGATTGATTACCCTAATTGAACCACCTTTTTTACAATCTCACCTTCCCACTTTCACAATGCCATTATTCAACTTTTAACTTTATAGCCTAA
The DNA here is from genome assembly GCF_053455715.1 of Rhinoraja longicauda. Classification (NCBI taxonomy): domain Eukaryota; kingdom Metazoa; phylum Chordata; class Chondrichthyes; order Rajiformes; family Arhynchobatidae; genus Rhinoraja; species Rhinoraja longicauda. The sequence continues at coordinate 25,917,553 of NC_135976.1, read as the reverse complement.
TTCATAACTTTGAAGTTAATTAACTTAAATTATTTACTATTTCTTCCAAGTTGTAGATTAACGTGGTGGTTTTAGCAGTTCATTTAATTGCATGATTGTTATTTTCTCGTTAATTCTACATGCATGATTTTTGTACCAAACAATATCCATTTTCCTAGTTCACTGAAATTCTTTGTTTACCAAATTTTCAACATCCAACTCATGTGAAAGAGCATTAAAAAATAAGTCATGTAATAGTCAAACGGCTCCCAAATTTATTTTGCTCAATATCACACCAGTGAGATTTCTGGTTTGTTTTCCTGTCCAATAATATATAAATTATTGATTTGCGGGAGGTGGTACAATTTTAAGACAAAGTACTATACTGTATTTGCAAAGGCCCTACAGAAAACTGAAGGAGACAGTTATTGGGTCAGTGAGGAGTTTGAACCGGGTTATCCAAGTCTATGCTTCAATCAGTTCCAATGCAAATTGGCTGTTATCTTGATAAGCTTTGAGACAATTTCACTCACAGTTCCATTTCCACAAATAAGCAATTTCCCTTCTTGTTCATTTTGTTGATGAGCAAAGCAATTCTCATTGCTAGGTTGACAGAAAGAACGTTTTTCAACTGTTGTTTGGAAGAAGAGGAAATTGCCTAAACTAATCAACAACCTTAATATGAATATATCTTTCAAAACCGCACCAACAACATCAATCAAACCCTCACACGCTCAGACATTTTGGCTTTTGTAACAAAATGCAAGAGCCTGTATTTCATTTGCCCGTTGTTTAGGAAAGTATATGTTGAGCCTGTAAGTCGTCCATCTGTGACTTTTGCTCAGTGTTTCTCTCCATTAACATAATGTCCCGAGACATTGTTGCTGGTCCGACCAATAGATGACAGAGTATGAGAATTGATGCAAATAATTAATTCCTAGGTGTAATATCTGTCCATATTTATCACAATACAAATCCTTAAAATCCAAAAAAAAAACAATCCTCACTACTGGGCAACAAACAACAAAAATAAAGAAGAGGACCTCATATTGTGCGTGGGTAGTTTACTACCCAACAGTATGAACATTGCATTCTCCAATTTTAAGAAACTAACCAACAACATTCAACTCCCCTTTTATTTTTCCCTTCTCTTTCCAGTCCCCCACCTGGATGCACATCCAATTCTCCCACTATCCTGCCTCCCTTCCCCTTCTGCCCATATCCCTTTATCTGGCTTCACATTTCTTGCCTCTTCTCTCCTTTTCTCACAACCTTTGCATTTCTTCCCATCTCTGGCTATCCACCCATCTGGCAATCCCTCCCCCCCCCCCCCCACACACACACACCCCTGTATCCACCTATTACTCACATGGCTTTGTCCCACCCCAACCTCTCTTACAGCTTTCTCCCCCCTACTATGATCAATTTGAAGAAGGGTTCCGGTCCATAATGCCGCCTATCCATGTTCTCCAGAGATGCTTCCTAACCCACTGTTACTCCAGCACTGTTTTTTTTGTTGTTGTAAACCATCACTTGCAGATCCTTGCGTCTAAAGAAGTGTAATCACTCTGCAACAGCCCCATTGCCTGGTCCCATCCCATCACAGATTTTTCATTAACTTGTTCATTCCTCTCATCTTCTCTGCACCTTAAAATCACTTTTCAATCTCTCTTTACATGTTCTGAGAAAGAGTCCCTGAACTGAAAAGTTAACTCTGTTCGCCTTCCACAGATGATGCCAGACCTACTGAGTGTTCCCTGCAATTCCTGTTGATATAAAATATTAACTGAATTTTCTGTGTAGTCATGCACCACCCTGGGCTGATGCTCCAGACAACAGACAATAGGTGCAGGAGGAGACCATTCGGCCCTTCGAGCCAACACCGCCATTCAATGTGATCATGGGTGATCATTCTCAATCAGTACCCCGTTCCTGCCTTCTCCCCATACCCCCTGACTCCGCTGTCCTTAAGAGCTCTATCTACTCTGTTGTACTCTGGAGAGCAATGCCAGAATTCTCATGGCAGATCATTGCCTTGTAAATCTCCAACCACATTTTTAGCAACAAAAGTAACTCAATTCTTGTTTTTCACAAAGTGGTAAATTAAGCGAGTTTATCAAACGGGTCAGCCAAGCACCAGCATTCCTACTTCCCTCAGAAGATCGAGGAAGTTTAGCATATCTCCAATGACTCTTATCAACTGCTACAGATGCATCATAGAAAACATCCTATCGGGGTGCATCACAGCTTGGTTTGGCAACAGCTCTGCCCAAGACCACAAGAAATTGCAGAGTAGTGGATGTAGCCCAGTCCATCGCACAAACCAGCCTCCCCTCATCGATTCCATCTACACCTCATGCTGCCTTGGGAAGCGGCTGAGAGAGCAGAGGTTATTAGTTTGGTAACTTTCATGGGGTTAGATGATGTACCAGGTGTTTTGGCCTTGATTCTGTCGTGAGTCCTGGCCTGCACTTCCTAAACATTCAGCAAGTTCAGCGCAGCTGGGAGGGCTGCTGACTGATTAAACCCAGGTTTAATCCTGATCTCAGGTGCTGTCTGGGTGGAGTTTGCATGTTCTCCCTGTGACCGTGTGGGTTTCCTCTGGGTGCTCCATTTTCCTTCCCACATCCCAAAGACGTGTGGGTCTGTATGTTAATTGGCTTCTGCAAATTGCCCCTAATGTGTAGTGGCAAAACTAGTGTGGACTGGAGATCAGCGTGGACTCGGTGGACTGAAGGGCCTGTTTCATTGCTGTATCTCTAAAAATAATTATTATTCTGTCTTATTATTATGCTTATGTCGACAGTGCAGCATTAATAAATTGCTTCACCCTTCGAATGTCTACCTAAACTTTGGGAGAGCTCACCTTGTCTTATTTTTGTTGAGGAAGGAGAGGAAAAAATAATCTTCCCTAAAATAAGATGACGTTCAACATGGGCTGGGCAGCCACTTCCAAATAGGAGCTGGGCTGGCAGCCGATTACTATCCCGTGACCGAGCCCCTCGCTACACCCAGTCGTGGAGTCGGGGCGAGATGCTCGCCACTTGCATGGGCTTTCCAACCTCTCTCTACCCGGGTGGATGGGAGTGGGAGTCGTGGAGACAGCAGCACAAGATGCCACTACATCTCAGCAACCGGAGTCGAATAACAGACACAAGGCTGGATTGTTGAGCAAAACACACAGTCAGAGTGTTGGAGGGACAGGGGGTCGAGCAGCGTCTGTGGAGAGAATGGTCATGGATAGACAGGGGCGACCTTTCCTGTCCAGGTCCTTCTGGAGATTGAGTTGGACGCAGTTGGGTAATCTGCCGGCTTCTCCTTCAGTGGGCAGTGTCGAGATATTCATTGTCCGATCCGCAGAGCGAACTTCACGCCAACTCTAGTACTTTCCAGTTCTCTCTTGGTTTCTTTTTGCATTAAACTTGGTTTTAAATCCTCCATTTTACTTCCCAAACACGCTTCATTCTTTTGCGGCCACAGGCGCTGCCTCTCACCGAAACACCGAGTAAGTGCTGGAGTAACTCAGGCGGCGGCTGTCCAAAGCAAGTTTACCTTCACTCGGCTTGGAAATCTCGGAGCTGCCGCGGTCAGTTTCACCTCCCGCGGGACAAGTTGTTGGAAGTGTTCTCCCCTCCTCGGATCATCTGGGTTGGGACAAGCAAAGCAGAGGGAGGAGTCTCTCCCCAGTGAGTTCAACCCAGGGGCCAGACCGCAGGCTGTTAAACAGACACGTTAACTACAGCGTGTGTAAGGAGGAACTGCAGATGCAAGTTTAAAGCCGACGACGGACACACACAAAAAAAGCTGGAGTAACTCAGCAGGTCAGGCAGCATCTCTGGGGGAAAAAAGGAACAGGTGACGTTTTGGGCGGTGACCCTTCTTTAGTCGTTAACTCCAGCGGCAGGAATCAGCAGGAGTGAAGCTTTACTTCTGGAGCCCTGACTTTGGAACTGTTCCTGCGTTTGAGATGGCGCACCCACATACAGGTCTGAACTTGGCCCAAGAGCCACAGAACGTGAGTGCAGGAAGGCTTTCCTTAAAGACAAGACACAAAAAGCTGGAGTAACTCAGCGGGTCGGGCAGCATCTCTGCAGAAAAAGAACAGGTGACATTGGGGTCGAGACCCTTCTTCAGACTTTGCTCCAGAGATGCTGCCTGACCCGCTGAATTACTCCAGCATATTGTTTAAACCAGCATCTGGAATTCCTTCATAGACATTTAATCTGCAGTTCCTTCCTACACATTTCATCTGCTATTCCTTCCTATACAAAGTTTTCCTTCACCTTTACCGACTGGTCCGGCCTCAGTTGAAGTAATGGCCGCCGCATTATAAGGAGGATGTAAAGGCATTAGAGAGGGTTCATGAAAGGTTTGTGGAATGGTTGCTAGGATGGGTGACTACAGTTGCAAGGAGAGATGAGAGCGACTGAGACTTGTTGCATGGAATGGCTGAGGGAGTGAAAAGTGACAATGGCAGGCAGGATGTGTTGGGGTAACGCGGATGGAAAGGTCGCAGTTATAAAGCAAGGATGAAGAGTAACGCGAGGAAACACATTTTAATGCTGCCACAGGATAACAGCCAACATACTTAAGGTCCACACACACCCCGATCATTCCCTCTTCTCCCCTTTCTTGTCAGACAGAAGAGCCAGAAGCTTGAAAACACATACCACCCGATTCAAGAACAGCTTCTTGCTGTGATCAGACTTGAACGGACCTCTCCTATGCTAAGGATGAAATCCCGATCTTCCAACCTATCTCATTGTGGCCCTTGCACTTAGTTTTAATCTGCATTTTCTCTGTGGCTGGAACGCTGTATTCCACACTCGGTTTCTCTTCTGCACTACCTGTACTGGTGGATGGCATGGTCTGCCTGGATAGCCCACAAAGTTTTCATTGGATCTCAATGCAGCAGACAATCATAAACCAAAACCAAAACCACAAAACCACTTATCACAATGTGGTCGAGGCAGATCCCTTTGGGGTCTTCAAGCCGGAATTGGGTAGAGATATGGTGAAGAAAACTTTGCAAACTTATAAAGATAGCACGTGTGAGGGGAGGGGAGGGGAGGGGAGGGGATTGGAACTGGAGAGTTGCTCTGGTTAGTGAGCTGAACTGGGCATGTTGGGCTGATGGGCCTCTTTCTGTGCTGTGTAACTGTTCTTTGATTCAGCTGGGAAATTATCCTTTGAACTTTGCGGTACTCAAGATGGTCGACAAGCCTCTGAGGCTTTCTAAAAGATGAGATTTTGGTCGTCACTTGCCTTCAGTGATTTTATGCCTTTCTAAATTTTACTTGCATGTCGTCCTCAACCTCTACACGAAACTGTACCCCATTAAAACCAAACAAATCTGACCGAACAATTGAGCAAACCATGATGTATGGAATGTGTGCTTGTTGGTGGGTTACTTGGGTTCAGCAAGCTCCAGAGAGCAGGCACGATGACTGGGGAACGGACTCTCATTTAGGATGATTTCATTCTTTGCTGGAAAATTCACTTCCTTTCATTTTCAGCAGCAAGCCCGCTTCTTTGTCAATCAGATCTTGCCCTTGGAGCACACAGGAGGAGGATGTTTGACCTTTAGTAGCTCCCAGGGGAGCAACCCCTTCAGTCCATTCCCAGTCTCCTTATTGCTCTCTACTGGTCCTTCCCCCACTTACGACAGGGCTTCCTTCCTGAGCACTGTTCACAGCCCGAGTAGTTCACAAGTTGGAGATGTGGCTGCCTTGAGACATGTTTATATAAAGACACAGGCCAACAAGTATAATGTGTAGTTTAACCTGGGTGTTTAACTCAACCCCTCAGATATTGCCACAGAGTTCGCACCTGGCAGAAGATCGCTACATTCCCACAGCAGCCGAGTACTCCATCCCACCGGCCTCCCAAACGCTCGCTCCTGTGTGTGACCTTTACCCAAGACTGGCGTTCGGCACTTGAAGAAGACCTCCAACCCCTGCAACTATTCTGGCCCTCATGGATATCCATCAACTCCTCTTTGATTCTGCTGGTAATCCACCACGAGGTGATAGCTTGTAGTAGCCAATGAAGCTATCAGCACATCTGTGGGATGTTCGATTAGTACGGGTGTCAGGAGTTATGGTGAGATGGCAGGAGAATGGGGTTGAGAGGGATAGATCAACCAAGATTGAATGGCAGACTGGACTTGATGGGCTGAATGGCCAAATTCTGCTTCTACAACTTATGAATTTATGAAACCCGAGCACCTGGAGTAACAGAATATCAAAGATGCACAGACAGAATCCAAAGTCAGGATCAACCTGGGCCACTGGACTGATGATGCCACAGCACCAATGATGAAGGCCCTTTATAAAAGTCAAAGTGAAATTCCAGAATAGAAAATTAGAAATGGCCTTTATTGTAGCCAACAGATTTAAAAGTGAAGGATATAAGAATGTGTGTCTGAATACATGATTCTGGGGATGGGATTCACCGAAGGTTATTACTGCCAGCAAAACAGAAAAAGGAAATGGCACTGCTAATTGTTGATAGTTAATGTCACACCAGAGAGCTTCCCACCCCATCTGCCTGGTACAAAGACTGGGGAAACCCAAGCTGCTGAGAGAATTCAGTAGTTGCATTCGCTTGTACAATTACTGCATGATTAGCTTGCAGCAATCTACCGAACTCTGTCACAGGATATTTTTCTTTAGACCTTCAGGTAATCTTCCACACAAGTTGGACTATTGCCATGAAAGGACATCCTAGCTTGTTAGCTTTCTGCTTGTCAGTGTTATTGCCCACCTCAGGAGGGGGGGGGGGGTCAAGTGGGGTCTCCAAGTGGGGTCCAGTGCCCACCACACCCCCATGGTCTTCCTTTCAGTTGAAAAATTAAAGTGGTGAACAACATGGATTGTTGCCCCACACACGATCACACAGCCCTCTAATTGGGTGCACTGAACAACTTCATGCCAATGACAAGTCATTCACAAAGGAAAACCATGCACTCATGATATATTCCCAGAGTCCACCTTTCTCTTGGATCCACGGGCAGCATGACCCACTCCTGCAGAAAGATGCCTTCCAGTACATGCCAGATATCCTCTATAATCTTATTGATGTGCTGCAGCAGATGACGTCCTATGCTTGGATAGGTCCTCTTCATAAGTCACAAAGACTCTCCCTGTGGCTTGGCCCTGCTCCAGTTTGCATTCCTTCGCCCCAGCAACTGGTTTGCTGCCTGACCCGCTTCCGATCCCAACCACTGTCTTCCATTCAAACCACCTGCATCAACCATCTATCTATCACTCAGGTTCCTGCCTCGAGAAAAAAACACCAACAAACTGCTGCTTCTCACCCTCACCCCTGCAATCCCCACACACCAACACTATCCTACACGCACTAGGGACAATTTACAATGTCACCAAGCTAATTAACCTACAAATCTGTACATCTTTGGAGAGTGGGAGGAAACCAGAGCACCCGGGAAAAACCAACGCAGGTCACAAACTCCGTACAGACAGCACCCGTAGGCAGGATTGAACCCAGGTCTCTGGCGCTGTAAGGCAACAACTCCACCACTGTGCCATCATGCCACCCATCAGAACACTTCTTCAGACTGAAAGACAGGGGGCAGTGTTAAAGTTACTTAAAATTAGAGAATTGTACATTCAAATTGCTGGGTTGCAAGCCTCCCTCCCCCACTTCCTCCACCCTAGTCATTTAACCAATGACACAGTTCGCAATAATGTACCATTCTTGAGATCATACTTTCCCCGGCTAACAATTGGCCTACCAAGGAACCACCCTGCCCGAGGCAATTTGCTGCCAGCCCCGATTTGTCCTGGTCTTTTATTCCCTCCACTTGTCCCACCACCCCTCCCCTCCCCTCCCCTCCCCTCCAACCTTCAGTCTGAAGTAGGGTCCCGACCCGAAATGTCACCCATCAGTTTTCTCCAGAGCTGCTGCCAGAGTTACTGCAGCACTTTGCATATAACCTTGTTACAAACCAACATCGGAAGTTCTTTTTTTCTGAATATTGTAGGACTTGCTTTCGCACACATGATGTTGAATTGTGTGTTAATTATTGTAGTGATATTGTCTCCCATAGAAGTGACCAAATATTTAACGGATGTCGTGTCCTCTGTATGCAGGATTCCATGTTTAACTTTATGTGGATCCTCTGAATTAATAATTAACACCTTAACTACTTTGTTGGCCTAAATCCCAGTTGCTAAACAACTGTTGCCATGGAACTGAAGTTGGAATGATTCCCTGATTTTTTTCTATATGTGTGTCCATGTTCTGTTTCAAAGTAGAGTGCATGTGAAAGTCGTCACTGCTGTCTTTTATGTTATCACATTTGTTTTGTACATGTTTTATTTTCAATGACTGGTGTCTTACAATGTGCACTGTATTTAAAACCATAACAGTTCACCCAGACAGAACTTTTAACCATTACCATGCAGAGATAATTGTGAAAGCTACCTTGAAAATCTCAAAACACAAGGATATTTGGAAGATAGACACAAAATGCTGGACTCAGCAGGACAGGCAGCATCTCTGGAGAGAAGGAATGGGTGACATTTTGGGTCAAGCCTGGAGCTTCTTTCCAGAGATGCTGCCCGTCCCGCTGAGTTACTCCAGCTTTTTGTGTCTATCTTCGGTTTAAACCAGCATCAGCATTTCCTTCGTACACCCTTCTTCGGATATTTGGGTTGCATTAAAATTTGGGTTCATAATTCCAGTGAATATTTATTTTGCATTAATTAGGAGCCAGTTGCAATTAGAACCAGCTGATGAGCAAGAGGACAGTACAAAATTGTTTTTTGCATCAGCAAGATGTGAGCAGGATTAGTGGATTACATTAATCTTTGTCACTAGAGGTTACTAAAACCCAAATTTGTGGGATCAATGGAATAAGACGTGTTGTATATGCAGGAGGTATGGGAGGAGGGATGGAGAGGTTGGGGGTGTGGTGACAGAGATTCATAGTGTTAAGGTGGAGCCAGTCTGCATTCTTGCCTCCCGCCCCACAGAGTGTGCCCAACCCCCATCTCTATTCGGATAAATGATCCTTCAGTAAAAAAAAGTTTAACTTAATACAGCCACATTCAGCTGGGCGGTGGGTATATGGAACGAACTGCCAGAGGAGGTAGTTGACGCAGGTACTATAACAGCAGACACATGGACAGATACATTGAAACATGAAAGGTTTAGAGTGAAATAGACTAAACATTATCAGGTGGGACAAATATAGATGGGGGCATCTTGGTCAGCACGGACAAGTTGGGCCAAAGGACCCGTTTCCATGCTGGATGACTCCAGAACTTTGCATCAACATTGCTCAAAGTCACAGTGAGAGATCATAACGTTGGTAGGGGTGAGCCAAGCTTCTGTATCTAGAAGATACAAAAAATACTGGAGTAACTCAGTAGGGTCAGGCAGCATCTCTGGAGAATAGGAATAGGTGACGTTTTGGGTCAAGACCCTTCTTTAGACTGAGAGTTACTCCAGCATTTTGTGTCATCTTCAGCGTAAACCAGTATCTGCATTGTCAAGCAAGGATCTGAAATGTGGGCAATTGGGGACGAGCTTAGGTAGGGCAGCTTCATAGTCATGGACGAGTTGGGTGGAAGAGTCCGTTTCCATGCTGCATGATTCTGTGACGAGCATTCAGCTGGCCATTAAATATGGTGCCTTCTGCTCCAATTTATGCCGTTAACTGATCATTGGTGTGATGTAGAAAGGTCGCAAAATCGGTAAAGATAACCTGTGTTCATCAGGAAGGAGCAGCATACAAATATACAAGTATACCTCCAATAAGAGTATAAGCTGGGAGAAATGGCACAGATAATAAATTTAGGCTCTTCAACTGAATACATGGAGAAATCATAGCAACGTGAATTAATGGCACAAATGAATATAAATGTATATGATCTGCTGAGACATAGTTGCAGACACCAAGGTTGGGAATTAAATATTCCTGAATAATTAACTTTTAGAAGAGATATTGGGCAGAGCGAGCCCTCATAATACAGTAAAGGCAGCAGAGAAGAAAGATCTGGAACAAGGGTGATGGAATAATGAAGGGGGAGCTCTGAAGTAGATATAGAATGGCAAACCAAATCAGCAATAATAGAAGAGGAATTCATAGCGTGTATTCAGCATGTGGAGGAATAAATGAGGGGAAAAAAAGACAAAGTGCTAGAGTAACTCAGCGGGTTAGGTAGCATCTCTGGAAGACATGGATATTTTGTGTTGGGACCCTTCAGATTAATTGTAGTGCAGGGGGGAGAAGAGTTGAGGGTGGGACAAGACCTGGCAGCAGGTGGAGGTTTTTTAACCAGCAGGTGGACCAATGCCAGAGATGAAAAGACGACAAAAGGCTGATAAAGAGAGAAGTAAAGATAAGGAGTAAATTGTGGAGTCAGAGGAAGGGATATAGGTGGAAAGTGACTGGGAAAAGTGGGCAGGATAGTGAGGAAAAGGGATGCACATGGGAGAGAGATGGGAAAAGAAGGGGGAGGGGGAGCGGAGATGTAGGTGGGTAGTTACCCACAATGTTTATGATAAATGAGGAAACCAGCTATTTCTGATCTAGTATCTATATACTAAAACTCTTGTTTGTTTGTTCCTGAACTATAGCCAAAACGGTACATGATAGCGCGACGATTTTAGGCTCACCTTACTCACCGTCATCACTTTGGTGGTAATGGAAGAAGTTTCGTTGAAATCGGTATTATATTTTTTAAGTTATTCACATTTTAAAGTTTAAATCTATCTCCGAGGGAGGAGGGGGGGGGAGGAGAAGGGGGGTTGAAGTGGGGGTTGGGGAGGAGAAGGGGGGTTGAGGGGGGTGGAGTGGGGGTTGGGGAGGTGAAGGGGGGTTGAGGGGGGTGGAGTGGGGGTTGGGGAGGTGAAGGGGGGTTGAGGGGGGTGGAGTGGGGGTTGGGGAAGAGGGGGAGGGGAAAGAAGGGGAAGGGGGAGGGGGAAGGGATGGGGGGAAGGAGGAGGGGGAAGGAGGAGGGGGAAGGAGGAGGGGGAAGGAGGAGGGGGAAGGAGGAGGGGGAAGGAGGAGGGGGAAGGAGGAGGGGGAAGGAGGAGGGGGAAGGAGGAGGGGGAAGGGGAGGGGGAAGGGGAGGGGGAAGGAAGGAGGGGGAGGAGGAAGGGAGATGGGGGGAGGGGAGGAGGGGGAGAGGCAAAAGGGAGGGGGGGGAGGAGAGGGTGTTGCACCATTGCAGGAGTGGTTTGGGCTAGTTTTATACTAAATGAGTAATTAACACTCTTCTATGAAACGACAGCAGCTATTTTGCTACATTTGGACTTGCAATATTTACCTACATTATTTTTAGAATCAAATCTAACCAGCAGCAAAGCAAACACACCGCCATCTTTCATGAGCTTATTAGCTGAAGTGATAACTCTGATTCAGTTATTATTTTTTCATTTCTTTTTAAGCATCCAAGTATGTAACATCTTGTACAGAAGCAAAATTTTCAAGCAGTTGGCAGAGGTTTTGGCAGTGAAACCATTAACAGGTCCTCACAACAAAACACATCCGTATTGTAGCCTGCAGAAAGTACAATGACCTTTTCACAATGTGGAAAGTTAATCCACTGCCTTGCCCAAATGAATAGAAAATCAATGGGCTTAAAATATTTTGAGAGTATTACCGCCCATTGGAATCACAGTAGCTCACAGGTTTTGATCATGTTGTTACTTGCTCTGGGTGTGTGCAAGTGAACGAGTCCAACCTGCTCCCAAGAACACCGCTTGCCATACACGTACTCAAAACCAAGATGTCAGCACAAGGCTGCTGTGTGACCATCAGTCAAACTGGGTATAAGCAGACTGTCTAAAGATTACACTGTGTAATGAGCTTAAAATCTTCAAACAAAAATGTACTAATGACTGGATATTTAACTGCACTCATTACATGGTTGTAAATTGATCTATAGTTCACTGGTTCAAGTGCAATGTGCTTACAACACAGAGAGATAGAATGTGCAAACTGGCTCTTTGGCCCACTGGGTCCAGTCCCGTCCTTCAAACACCCATTTACACCAACCCTACATGAGCTTTTATTAAATTTCCCTCACATTCCCATTGACTTGCTCTCATATTCACTGGAGGCCCTGCAACACCCTGGGCCTCGGCTGGACCAGGTGCCGCTCCAAGAGGCCAAGCATGTGGACTGGACATGACTTACAGCGGCTCGGAGCAGTGGAGGACACCAACAGCCACTCTTGGCCAGGCCGATCCTGCAGTGCCACCAGGACAACGGACCTTCAAGGTCAGGTCAAGAACTCTGTACTTACAACACAAATGACTTGAAAATTGTGCCAACAACAGGCAACTCTGTGTACTGTTTCTGTGTATTACTACAATACACTTGTACTGTATCTGAAATGCTTATCTAAGATGTATCTAAGTACTTATGTACAGTGATACTTGTACTGAACTGTATGCAAAAATGAATTTCACTGTACCTCGGTACATGTGACAAATAAAGACCATTGAAATTGTCCTTAATGTGTAGGTACAAACAGCTAATTAACCTTCCAAACCCCACGTTTGTTGCATGTGAGAGGAAACTGGAGCACCTGGAGGGAGTCCACATTGTCAAAGGGAAAATATGCAAACTCTACAAGGACAGCACCCGAGGTCAGGGTCGAAGGGCTATTGAGGGCGTGCAGCGTAGGTTCACTAGGTTAATTCCCGGAATGGCGGGACTGTCGTATGTTGAAAGGCTGGAGCAATTAGGCTTGTATACACTGGAATTTAGAAGGATGAGGGGGGATCTTATTGAAACATATAAGATAATTAGGGGATTGGACACATTAGAGGCAGGAAACATGTTCCCAATGTTGGGGGAGTCCAGAACAAGGGGCCACAGTTTAAGAATAAGGGGTAGGCCATTTAGAACGGAGATGAGGAAGAACTTTTTCAGTCAGAGAGTGGTGAATTTGTGGAATTCTCTGCCTCAGAAGGCAGTGGAGGCCAGTTCGTTGGATGCTTTCAAGAGAGAGCTGGATAGAGCTCTTAAGGATAGCGGAGTGAGGGGGTATGATCGCATTGAATGGCGGTGCTGGCTGGAAGGGCTGAATGGCCTACTCCTGCACCTATTGTCTATTGTCTATTGTCTATAAGTCAGTCTCTGGTGTTGTGAGGCAGCGGCTTTATCAGCTGTGCCACGCACACAATCCAAAGAGAAAGGTTCAACTAAAGTTGTATGGGAACGGTTACATTTCCAGACTTCAAACCACTAGAACAGCTTTCACACACACAATTATTTCTCACTGTATTAACTTTCCATTTAATGATAGGTCTATCTGTAGTCTAAAGTCGACTTCCTGTGATCTGTTTCCCTGTAAATTATTAACTGAGTAGTGACACTGAATACTGAAAGGAACTGTGACAAGCGTTCAGTGTGAGACCAAGACCTAATATTATTCCAGCAACATGGATGGGAAACCTTAGAAACTACAAACACTTCCACTCGATCAACTCGCCTTTGAAGCTTTCAATAAGCCTGATTAACACACCCTTTGAAACATTTGCCAATCCCCTCCCCCAAATCTAGCAACTGTATTGAATGAGCCAGAAAAAAGCTTCAAATGGTTGAACTTCCCAAGCCACTGAACTTCTAATTTTGAAAGCCACTTATTCTTATCTAGTTCTGAAAGAGTCTGGCCTTTGTGGGCACTCCAGTGAAGGACAGACAGGCAGTCGCTGCTTATTATAATCATCTTGGTCAAAATACTGCCTATGAATTGGAAGAGAAAACAGATTCCGCATGGAACTTACCTTAATTGCAACGTGAGTAAAGTTTCAAACAATCCTCTGCGGTCTAGTTTTGATGACTTTAGCGAGGTGTTAAAGTCTCTCAACGTTGATGCACCTATAGATTAACTGGCACCCTCTCTACCTACTGGAAAATAACGAGTGCTGCCTTGCTGTCATTTCCGGGGTTTTTCATTGTTCTCATTCCCCTGAGGCTGAATGAGAGAGAGAGAGAGAGAGAGAGAGAGCAGGTTGGAGCAGCCAGATCAGAACTGGTCCTACGTAATCAGGAAGGTGGGGCCCTGGTATTAGTGTTTCACCACCACAATCCTAGGGAGTGGCGCACATGGAATGAAACTTTCAGCCGAAAGATCAGGCACCTTCACATTGGAAACACCAGGTTTCCGTTCATTTGTACCGAAAACAAGGTTACTCGCAGAGATAAAAATGCATTAAAAAAAGCGTCAGGGTGGCGATTTGACACTGGGAGAAGTATGATATAATCCCAGGAAAATACTTATGATTTTTTTTTAGAATTTAATGGCACTGATACTTGCTAAAATGCTCACCTCACTTATTTATTTACTCACCTTGTCAGTGTGTTAAAATAGTCCAAATCATATTCAGAACACAGAGTGCTGGAGGAACTCAGTGGGTCACGCAGTATCTGGGGGGTGGGGGGTGGGAATGGACAGGCGACGTTTTTTTTATTGGGACCCTTTTTCAAAATGGACAGGCAATGTTTCAGGTCGCCAAGCTTCTTTAGACTGGAGAAGGTTTCTGACCCAAAACGTTGTCTGTCAATTCCCTCCCTGGATGCTGCCTAATCTGCTGAGTCCCTGCAGAACTCTTGCGCTTTTCTCAAGATTCTAGCATCCAGAGTCTCTTGTGTCTCCAAGCAAGACTCACAGCTGTCTCAGTAACATTGCAATGCAAGTCCAAAAGTACGATTCAGTTTATAGTCCCCTGCCACTTTAATTCTCCATTCCACTCTGACCACTCTGCCTTTAACCCACAATATTTCCCCTGAAGACTAATGTCTTCCAAGGAGCAGCACCTCGCCTTCTGTATACACAGAATGCCGCCCCCAAGTCTCTATAAAAATGAAATAACTGCAACTCAGAGGGTTATAGTCCCTGCTTTCATGTTGTATCTCTGTGATTCTACAAATATGATATCAAAACCTCACTCTCTGGTGTTGTGCTAATGTAAATGGAAATATTGCTCCAAACAATTCACACCAACCTATTAACATCTTGTATGCTTTGTGGCATCAGGGACAACGTCACATGTTCGGCGGTGATCACACCACCACGAGGGCAAATTCACATGGTTTATTGTGTTTACCGTGGTAAGAAAGTTCGGGACCACATGAGCCCACTGCCCCTCACTGTCAGAGCACATGTGCTATGATGCTGGCAATCTCAGGGTTGTCCCAGCAGATTAGTTTTGCTCTTCTCAGGAGGCATGGCGATCTCAGGCTTCCTTCTGCAGTTCACCCTTGCCTCGAGAGGAGTTGCTGGCGGTACAGGTTTCTTCCTGGCGACTCAGCCTTGAGCTTGACGAGGCAACACTGGCAGTCTCTGGATTATCCTGGCAGCCTGTGTGTGTGCCTGTGTGTGTGTGTGCATGTGTGTGCGTGCCTGTGTGCGTGTGTGTGTGTGTAGCTAATTGGACCCAGCAGTTACCAATGACACTGGCAATTGCCCTCTCCAAGCCTCTCAGCCAGTTAAAGGGATCAGAGTGACCTCCAAGGGAGAGGGTGGTACCACATGGTGATATACCACATGAAATATCCTGATAGTTCATTACAAACAAAGTGAAATAATGTTAACCAACGTGCACAAATAGTTCAAAAGGTAAAGGGACCAGGGTAAGGCATCTGACTGCAGTGATCTTTTGCTGTGTTATAAGAAGGTTGCAGGTTTGAGTCTTGCCGTGGACATTTTGTGGCAGCACAATGGTGCAGCTAATTGAGCTGCTGCCTCACAGCTCCAGAGACCCAGGTCCAGTTCTGCCCTCTGGTGCTGTCTAGGTGGAGTTTGGCTAATTCCCCAGTAACTGTGAGGGCTTCCTTCAGGTGCTCTGGTTTCCTCCCACATCGCAAACTCATGCGGGTCAGTGGGTGAATTGGCTTCTGTGCCTACGAAAGATCTGGGGGTGATATACTGGCAATATGGGGCAAACAAAATGGGATAGGATTAGTGTAAAAATGGGTGCTTGATGGTTGGTGTGGACTCAATGGGCTAAAGTGCTGTATCATTTTTACACTAACAATACATGGGCAGCATAGTGACGTAGCGGTAGAGTTGCTGCCTTACAGTGCCAGAGGCCCGGGTTCTATCCTGACTACATGTGCTTGTCTGTACCGAGTTTGTACATTCTCGCCGTGACCTGCATGGGTTTTC
This sequence comes from Rhinoraja longicauda, assembly GCF_053455715.1. NCBI lineage: Eukaryota > Metazoa > Chordata > Chondrichthyes > Rajiformes > Arhynchobatidae > Rhinoraja > Rhinoraja longicauda. Next base: position 25,901,420 of record NC_135976.1, on the reverse strand, counting down.
TCTGAGTTTTTTGGTTTACACCCAAAGACGTACAGGTTTGTAAGTTAATTGGCTTGGTATAAATGTAAAATTGTCCCTAGTGTGCGTAGGATAGTGTAAGTGTCCTACACTAGTCGGTGTGGACTCGGTGTGCTTGTTTCCGCGCTCTATCTCTGAACTAAACTAACACAATTAAAGAGAGAGAAGCAGAGTTCACATTTCCGATTTGGTTTCCGGTCAACGCGTTCCTAATGATAGTAGTGTGGAAACAAAACAAGCAGCCCTAGTGACATTCTCTGTAAGCTTTGTGGCACTTATTTGAATTTACTTTTAACAGGATGTTAAACAGGATGTTTACATTATTCAAAGACGAAATTAAATAGGATTTTTCCTAGTATCTCTCCTATTTGTGATAAATGTCAATTTCAAGAAGCTAATTTAACTCATATTTTCGTAACTTGTATAAAAATGCAAAACTTCTGGTTGGAGATTTTTAAAATAGTTTCTAAAGTTATCAACAAGCAATTGGATATGGATCCAAAATTAATTATATTAGGATTATCAGAACATACTACAAACTTTACAACAAGTCAGGTACATTTTCTTGATTACAGTCTAATAACTGCGAAAAAATTAATACTTAAATTTTGGAAAAAACCAATAACTCCCACAATTAAAATGTGGACTACGGAAATGACAGAGACCCTGCATTTGGAAAAAATAAGATTTGCCTTAATTGACAAACCTGAGTTATTTTTTTAAAATATGGTCTCCATTTATTGAATTTTTAGAAAAGTAAATGGGTTTGGCACAGGACTAAAATAAAAATTTTAAATTAAAAGTTGAAACTTGAGTTAAGGGTTGGATGTACAACTGTGGTTATTGTCTCCCGGATCTACTACCTTTAATTTTTATAGTTATATATTTTATTTTAATCCTCTTATTCTCTCTTCCCAATAGTTTATAGTTTTTTTTTGTTGTTTTTTTTTTCCTTTCTTCTTTATTTTTTATTTTCTCTCTTTAAAATTTTTTAAATTGAAGCTATGTAAGAACTTTGTAACAAATGTGTCTTTTATTTCTATTTGTACATATGCTTTTCAAAAATTAACTTTTAACATAATTTAGAAGGATGAGAGGGGATCTTATCGAAACATATAAGATTATTAAGGGGTTGGACACGTTAGAGGCAGGAAACATGTTCCCAATGTTGGGGGTGTCCAGAACCAGGGGCCACAGTTTAAGAATAAGGGGTAGGCCATTTAGAACGGAGATGAGGAAAAACATTTTCAGTCAGAGAGTTGTGAATCTGTGGAATTCTCTGCCTCAGAAGGCAGTGGAGGCCAATTCTCTGAATGCATTCAAGAGAGAGCTAGATAGAGCTCTTAAGGATAGCGGAGTCAGGGGGTATGGGGAGAAGGCAGGAACGGGGTACTGATTGAGAATGATCAGCCATGATCACATTGAATGGCGGTGCTGGCTCGAAGGGCCAAATTGCCTACTCCTGCACCTATTGTCTATTGTCTATTGATGTCACTGAAAACTGGAACATAAAAAATTGACACTTTTACTGATTTTGTGCTCTTTTATGAACAGTGCTTGCCTAACCTACTGGGCATTTCCAACATATTCTGCTGCATTTTTTTAAACCCAAAACGAATTCTATAGTACAAGGTGATTGATTAGTAGTAGGCCTGATTCAGTCCAAAACCGAAGGATGATGCACTATTTCTCTAGTGTAGCACAGACAGATTGCTGCCTTAAAGTGCTGTTTAGTTTAGTTTATGTTTCGTCTAGAGATGTAGCATGGAAACAGGCCACCAAGTCCACACCAACCATCGATTACTCATACAGTAGTTCTATGTTATCCCACTTTTTCATCCTACACACTAGGGACAATTTACAGAAGCTAATTAGCCTACAAACCTGCACGTTTGTGAAATGTGGGCAGAAACCGGAACACCCGGAAATTAACCCATGTCGTCAAGGGGAGAATGTAGAAACTCCATATAGATAGCACCAAGCCAGGATCAAACTTGGATCTCCGGCACTGTGAGGCAGCAGCTCTACCGCTGCGCCACTGTGCTGCCCATTCTGTGTTTGTGGATCAGGCAGGGCCGTCTTAACGCATGGGCCTGATCAGGGGCACTTGCCCGGGGCCCCAAGAGCATAGGGGCCCCATGCTGATCTGTGTATGTTAAATGACTTGCAATAAATAAATACTACTTTAAAAATGTAGGTTCAATAAGTGCTTTTTTCGCAACATTTTCGGTCCCCAAGTGTTTTTTTCGCAACATTTTCCATCCCTAAGTGCTTCTCACAGCGATCTGTTTCGCAACAAATAGCTCCCTAAGTGCTTTGCTTTTCCATCCCTAAGTGCTTCTCACAGCGATCTGTAAGTGCTTTTCGCAACAATGTAGCACCCTAAGTCCATCGCTAAGTGCTTTTCGGTAAGTGCTTTTCGGTAAGTGCTTTTCGCCGGCACGACAGGGGGGGGGCTGGTAGGGAAAGGGGGGTGGGGGCGACGGGGAGGGTGGGAGGAGGAGAGAGTGGGGGTGGGAGGAGGCAGAGTGGGACTGGGGAGGGGGACAGCAAGGGTGGGGGTTGGTGGTGGGGGGGAAGAGAGAGTGGGGGAAATGGGGGTGCTGGGGAAAGGGGGGTGGCGGAGAGTAACAGTTTCAACACCGATTTTGTTGGAAGTGCCAATAAAATAAATATATGTTTAATTTTATCGACCATTTACATTTTTATTCCTGTGAGTAGTTGTCGTAGGGGCCCCAGTACACTGCTTTGCCCGGGGCCCATAATGCTGTAAAGACGGCCCTGGGATCAGGTGCTAGATTAAGGTCTTGTTTGCTGGTTTAGGTGGGTACTAAAGATCACGTAGCTAGATTCCAAAAAAAGCAGAGGGCTGTCCCAATCAACGTTCATCACTCATAGTGTCAGAGCTGTACAGCAGGGAAACTGGCCCTTTGGCCCACCTTGTCCATGCTGACCAAATTGGCATATTGGGCTAGTCCCGTTTGCCTGTATTTGACCCAAAGCCCTCTTAAACCCTTCCTATCTGTCCAAATGTCTTTTAAAAGTCATAATTATATCTCCTACCGTCGCTTCTGGAGGCTCATTCCAGACACCAACCACCCTCTGGGTAAAATAAATTGCCCCTGAGCTCCCTCTTAAATCTCTCTGCTCTCATCTTAGACCCATGACCTCTAGTTTTAGAATCCTCAACCCTGGCCAAAAGACTGTGAGCATTCACATTATCCATCCCCTTCATGATCTTGTGCACCTCAATAAGGTCACTCCTCAGCCTCCCATGGTTTAAAGAAAAAAGTCCCATCCTCGCCAATCTTAGTTTAGTTTAGTTTATAGATACAGTGCGGAAACAGGCCCTTCGGCCCACCGAGTCTGCGCCGGCCGGCGATCCCCTGTACATTAACACCATCCTACACTAGGAATAATTTATTTTTTTATGCCAAGCCAATTAACCCACAAACCTGTACGTCTTTGGAGTGTGGGAGGAAACCAAAGTTCTCTGGGAAATCTCTCTCTGTAAGTCAAGGTGGGGGGGGGGAGACATTCCGGTGAATCTCTCTGCATTCTTTTCAACTTAATGACATGCTCCCTCTAACCGGGTGGCCAGGACTGCACACAGTACTCTAACACATTCTTTCCAAGGACACAGGGTGACTTCAGATTGCACGGGGCAGGTGGAATGTGCTTGGGGCTGTAGTTCAAATACGAACTAACCACAGGCTCTGTCAGCCGCTGAGCCCCATTACATTTGGTTTCTTTATTTAATTTTATTTTTTATTGATTCCACTCATTTACTTTATCACTCAATACGTCTACCTATTACACTTGAGTTTGGCTTGATTGTTTTTAAGTATATGATGTGATTGAATGCTTTTCACTGTGCCTCGACGCACGTGACAATAATAAACCTAAACCTATGGAGTCAGAGAGAAAGTAAATTGCAAACAATCAGTTTGCCACTTGTGCTCTCACCAGTTAAAAAATCAATGGTAAAATGTTACCAGTTAAACTGTCACTGGTTAAACTCTCATTAGTTAAACTATCGTAGGTTAAATAGTCATCAGTGAAACTATCATTTCTTAAGTAGTTAAACTATTCCCAGATAAACTGCGCCATTAAACGATTATCAGTTTTGACTGTTCCAGTATTTGGGGTTAACTCTGGCAAATCCCTGAGAACTTGGTAACGTTTTTCATTTACGAGCGTTTTCTGTTCTTATTTCAGATTTCCAACATCTGCAGTTTTCTGATTTTTTAAGACGTTTAGCTTAAGAAGTTACCCTTCCATCTCTCCAGTTTCCCTCTCTCCTGACTCTCAGTCTGAAGAAGGGTCGACCCGAAATGTCACCCATTCCTTCTCTCCAGAGATGCTGCCTGTCCTGCTGAGTTATTCCTGCATTTTGTGTCTATCTTCAGTGTAAACCAGCATCTGCAGTTCCTTTCGACACATTTTGTCTGCTCCACTACAAAATCTCCTCAAGGTATGTCTACTTTGAAGACGTTCTCTTCCTCTCTCTGACGAGAGTCCTGCAACACCCTCTCTCGTTGCTCCCCCTCTGTGATTACTTCGGTCTCCAGCTCTACGACAATGTTTTAACCCGAACTCGCCCCTCAGCCAACAATGAACCATTCTACATTTCTTTGATTATCGTCTGCTTCGATCTGTTATTTACACACCTTATCCTTCCATATCTCTAGTCCCCCTCTCCCCTAACTCTCAGTCTGAAGAAGGGTCTTGAACCGAAACATCACCCATTCCTTCTCTCTAGTAGATGCTGCCCGACCTGTTGAGTTACTCCAGCATTTTGTGTCTATCTAGCTAAGTTGGTTGCTGGGTTCCTGGAGGCTTCTTGATGGACATTTGCACAGTGATAGCCCAGGGCTTAAAATATTTCTTGACAAGGGCTCTCCCTCAAAGTACATCTACATTGAGGATTTTGTGGTTTAGAATTTGCAACAGGCAAATCTTTCAGCTGCAGCCTCTTCAGAATGGGATCATTCTGTGTTGACTCGCTGTTGCTGTGAGAAGCTGCCTGACACTGTCAACTGCCTCGGTTCACATGCTTCTGGCAGGCTCCACCCTTGCCAAGGGCAACCCTGACTGTCACATGGAGTTAGCACCTGACCAGCTCGGCTATTTCTGGCGAGGTGTGTAATGGAGTTCTGTGCACTGCCCCCGTGACTAAAGCAATTAAAGAGAAAGATAACGACCCAGAGATTTATTTGAACAGCACAAAAGATTTGTGCAGCATGTTATCAAATGTACCAAAAATTATGATTGGCCACTGGGTGTACTGGTGATGCACTTCAGGAAATTAGATTAATTTAGTTTAGAGATAAATGAAGCCTATAAACAGGCCCTTTGGCCTACAGATTCCACGCTGGCCATCGATCACCCGTTCAGTAATAGACTCAGTGTCTTTAGACACAGAGAATGTCTAATACGCTCTATAGCTCCCCCGAAAATGAGTCCATAAACTAAAGGATACAGCATGGAAACGGGCCCAAACACTCACCAAGTCCATGCCGACCATCGATCAGCCGTTCACACTAGGTCTATGTTATTCTGTCTTCTCATCCACTCCCTACGCATCGGGAAGCAATTTACCGAGGCCAATTAACCTACAAACTACACGTTCTCCCTGTGACCACGTGGGTTTTCTCTGTGTGCTCTGGTTTCCTCCCACATTCTAAACACGTGCAGGTTTGTAGGTTAATTGACTTCTGTAAATTGTCCCTAGGGTGCAGGTTAGAACTTGTGTGAACGGGTGAACATTGGTTGGCACGGACTCGGTGGGCCTGAATCCACGCAGTATCTCTGAAAATAAAGGGCCAGTTATTTTAAACTAAGGTGCATAGAAATTTCTTCACACAGAGGTTAGTATATATATATGGAATTCTCTGCCCTAGAGACTGCTGAAAGTATATAAAGTGGATGTTGATACATTTTTGAAAGATTAGGGGATTGTGGGGGTCTGGCAAAGAGGAGAAGGGAAGCAGTATGGGTTGGGAGGTTAAAACCGGCGCCCGTGAATTGCCACCAGCGTGTGCGTGAGTGGTGGAATCTGGAGGGGATCGATGGGAATTTAGGAAAAATAAATAATGGGATTCATTTTAGTTTAGTTTAGTTTATTGTCACATGTACTGAGGTACAGTGAAAAGCTTTTGATGCATGCTAATCAGTCAGCAGAAAGACAATGTAGGGGAAGTGTGAACAGGTGGTTGATCAGCACAGTCTCAGTGGGCCGAAGGGCCTGTTTCCTTACCACATTCCTCTAAGACCTGTAAGGAGGATATTGGGCCCATCAAGTCTATGCCAGCTCTCTCTGCCGTTCTCTCTGTCTCTCTGTTTCTCTCTCTCTCTCCCCTCAATATGCACTCCTCATGACCCTGCCTGATCAACCATTGGCTGAAGAGAGAGAGAGACAGACAGAAAGAGAGAGAATAGTCAAGGAGGGACTGATCCCACACACAAAGGCAAAGGCTGATTCCACACACAAAGGCAAAGATAGCTGCCAGGATAAGCCTGAGACCGCCAGCACCTCCTCTGAGGCCAGGGTGAACTGCAGGGAGAAGCCTGAGATAGACAATAGACAATAGGCAATAGGTGCAGGAGTCGGCCATTCGGCCCTTCGAGCCAGCACCGCCATTCAATGTGATCATGACTGATCATTCACAATCAGTACCCCGTTCCTGCCCTCTCCCCATACCCCCTGACTCCGCTATCATTAAGAGCTCTATCTAACTCTCTTGAAAGCATCCAGAGAATCAGCCTCCGCTGCCTTCTGAGGCAGAGAATTCCACAGATTTACAACTCTGAGTGAAAAAGTTTTTCCTTATCTCCGTTCTAAATGGCCCACCCCTTATCCTTAAACTGTGGCCCCTGCTTCTGGACTCCCCCAACATTGGGAACATGTTTCCTGCCTCTAGCGTGTCCAATCCCTTAATATTCTTATATGTTTCAATATGATCCTTCTAAATTCCAGTGTATACAAGCCCAGGCTCCTTGGCCCACCGGGGTGAGTGGACGCTAACACTATTCGCTAACACTAACACTATTCGCTATCGCTAACACTATTCGCTAACGCTAACACTATTCGCTAACGTTAAAACTATTCACTAACGCTAACACTATTCGCTAACGCTATCAATATATTCACTAACGTTATTCTACACACTAAGGACAATTTACAATTTTACCAAAACAATTATTCTACAAACCTGTACGTCTTTGGAGTACACCTGTAGACAGAACTCAAATAATGGCCTAACAGTATAATGTCTTGTAATGTCATATACTGTTTCAGCATATCTCTGCTCTTATAATCATTATTTCAACCAATAAAAGCAAGAATCCCACATGACTTCTGAACCACCTGGTCTATGTGTCTAACAGCCTTGAAGGATTTGCATGCTGCGATCACTCTGTTTCTCTGCACTTCATAGTATTCCACCATTTATAGTATGTACCCTTCCCTTATTTTCCTTTAACCTCACACTTACATAGAACACAGAACAGCACAGCACAGGAACAGGCCCTCAGTCTATAATGCCTGTGTGGAACATGATGTCAAGATCAACCCTTATCTGTCTTCCCATGCTCCATATTCCTCCAATTCCTGCATATCCTTATCCAAAACGCCACTATCGTTTATAGCTCCACCACAATCCCTGGCAGGCACTCGCCGCCCTCTTGTGTACAAAACTTGCACTGCACATCTCCTTTAATCTTTGCCCCTCTCACCTTAAAGCTGTGCCCTCTAGTGTTTGACAATTCCATCCTGGGAAAATGGTTCTGACCATCTATCCTGTCTACTTATCCAGAATGAATTTATTTGACTACTTTTGTACTACTCCACATACCCAATATCATATTCCCATACCCAAGCACATCCTCGATTAGCACATCCTCAATTAGCAAATGTATAGAAATAGTCCACCGAGCCGGCATGCAAGAGGCACCATGCAGCTGATCGAGCCCCCTGCCTGACCTGGGATCCTGCTACGCTCACCTGGCTGAAGTCAATGAGCTGGTGTGTGTCCCAGACTGGTTGCTGGTACTGAGGCCAAGAATATAATTGTGCAAATACTAACCGTTAATGCTGGTGGGGCTGGGGGGTTGCCGCAGTGAGTTTACCCACTTCTGTTACGTCAGTTGAAAAGTCCACAATTAGAGCACAAATTACACCTCGTAAAGGCCGAGTTACTGTAATCGTTTGTGCCTGTTCAAAATGACATAACACTGGTAATTAAGTCAAGCCATAAAACTGGGTAGAAATCAGACTCTCGGTCTGAAAAATGGTCTCAACCTGAAATGTCACCTATTCCTTTTCTCCAGAGATGATGTCAGACGCGCTGAGTTACTCCTGTATTTTGCTGAGTTACTCCAGTATTATCTCCACTATCTTCGGTGTAAACCAGCATCTGCAGTTCCTTCCTACACAAGCAATCACCATTACCAGTTTCCACTAACTTTGTCCATTTGAAGGCTTTTAAAATATATATTTTCTTTCAAAGCATAAAAACAAGTTTTTAGAGCCCTATTAATCGTTTAGTTTACAATGAAATTCACCAGTGTATGTGTAATTAGTAGCCTGTTCTACATAGATTTTATAAATCATCTTCAGTAATCTAAAGTCAGATGATTTGTCTAGATTGCTTATTTATGTAATAAACACAATTTATCATATTAACAAGACTGAAACATTTCCACTCAAATTTAATGAATACTTTTTACAATTTGTTTTTAAATGACACTGTAAAGTATTGCCTGATTGTACTCTTCATGGAGAATTTTAATTTGTGAGGATGTGCTAATTATATTGAGCAGAAACTTGTGCAAAAGCTCACCTCTGGAAACTCGCTCAAGTCTGAACACTTTTGTGCTGGTTTGTGTAGATTGTGTCATTGCTTATGTCCCAATGCACTATTATTTTGTGAAGAGCTTCAAATAGTATAATCTATATACTAAAACTCTCGTTTGTTTGTTCTGTTTGTTCCTGAACTACAGCCAAAACGGTACACGATAGCACGACAATTTTAGGCCCACCTTACTCACCGTCGTCCCTTTGGTGCTAATGGAAGAAGTTTCATTGCAATCGGTGTTATATTTTTAAAGTTATTCACATTTTAAAGTTTAAATCTATCTCCTAGGGAGGGAGGGGGTGGAAGGAGGGAGGGGGAAGGAGGGAGGTGGAAGGAGGGAGGATAAGGGGGGTTGAGGGGGATAGGGTGGGGGGATAGGGTGGGGGGGGTGGGGAAGGGGGAGGGTGGGGGGGGGGGAGAGAGGGGAGGGGGGGAGGGGGGGAGGAGAGAGAGGATGCTGCACCAATGCAGGAGAGGTTTGGGCCCAACGGGTCCACTTGGTCTAGTATAATATATAATTACTAATTGTAACTTTAATAATAGTCTTAATAATCACAGGTTGTGTGAGTGGGCAGATGCATGGCAGATGCAGTTTAATGTGGATAAATGTGAGGTCAAGTCAAGTCAAGTCAAGTCAATTTTATTTGTATAGCACATTTAAAAACAACCCACGTTGACCAAAGTGCTGCACATCTGATTAGGAAAAAAAAAGAAACATAGTGGCAGGCAGCCAAACACAACGGCGCGGCCATCTTGAACAAAATGTTTAACTAAAGCAGAATGGTGTCCCGCGGCCGCGCCGCACCGGGCGATGGAAGCACACCTCAGGAAGTACACAATCCCACAAAGAAATAGACAGGAAGATGCAGAATACTGATCCACTTTGGTGGTAAGAACAGGAAGGCAGATTATTACCTGAATGGTGTCAAGTTAGGAAATGGGGAAGTACAAAGAGATTTGGGTGCCCTTGTTCATCAGTCACTTAAAGTTAGCATGCAGGAACAGCAGGCAGCGAAGAAAGCTAATGGCATGTTGGCCTTTATGACAAGAGAAGTTGAGTATAGGAGCAAAGAGGTCCTTCTGCAGTTGTACAAGGCCCTAGTGAGACCACATCTGGAGTACTGTGTGCAGTTTTGGTCTCCAAATTTGAGGAAGGATATTCTTGCTATTGAGGCCGTGCAGCATAGGCGGGATGGCGGGACTGTCTTATGTTGAAAGACTGGAGCGACTAGGCTTGTATACGCTGGAATTTAGAAGGACGAGAGGGGATCTTATTGAAACATATAAGATTATTAAGGGATTGGACACGTTAGAGGCAGGAAACATGTTCCCAATATTGGGGGAGTCCAGAACCAGGGGCCACAGTTTAAGAGTAAGGGGTAGGCCATTTAGAACGGAGATGAGGAAAAACTTTTTCACTCAGAGAGTTGTAAATCTGTGGAATTCTCTGCCTCAGAAGGCAATGGAGGCCAATTCTCTGGAAGCTTTCAAGAGAGAGCTAGATAGAGCTCTTAAAGATAGCGGAGTTAGGGGGTATGGGGAGAAAGCAGGAACGGGTACTGATTGAGAATGATCAGCCATGATCACATTGAATGGTGGTGCTGGCTCGAAGGGCTGAATGGCCTACTCCTGCACCTATTGTCTATTGTCTATTCTCTATTGACTATATTGGAAAATAATTTCATTTGGTGTGAACCGACACATCAAGAGGTGTGTTATAAAAACATCTTTTACAACTAAAATGTTGGGTTTGGAGGAGAACATTCCCAGAAATTTGCAGAAGCAGGGAGTGGCAAGATCACAGAGGAATTTCAAAACAATGAGAAGCAGGGGCAGCACTGCACCAACTTGGCAAGAACAGCGATGACGCATAAAGAGAGCAAGACCTTGTATGATTAGCAATGTTCTGGATGAATTCTAGTTTAAAGACTGTATCAATTAACAAAGGGAGCACAGAAATAACCACACCCAGAGGTAACAAAAGTCTGGAGGAAAGTTTGAAGAAGCTGGTTTTGTTTTTGGTTTACCTCATAGGTGCTGGTAATGTTGAGCCTGTAGAATATAGGCAGATAGATTTCAGCACTGGCAATGGCAACTACTGTGTAGCTGATGCAGAAGACCAAGAAGATGGCTCCGTAGCGATAAACCTCTGATGGTGTCCCAATCACGGTGACGGCTGACATGAAGCTGGCAGTGAGTGACATGGCAACAGGTAATGCCCGCATCTGCCTCCCTCCCAGCAAGAACTGCTGGTTGGATTGCTGCCTCCTGGCCTTAATCGCGTGATAGATTCCAATGGACACGGACACCAGCAACATGAGAATGAACACCACATAATCCCAGGCGGCGAACTGAGCCACGGGCTGGCCAGGGATAGACATTTTCCAGGCAGGAGCAGAGCGAGAGACCGGTGATGCAAAGAAAAAGTAAAACAAACTCTCCAAAGTTAAAATGAAGCTCCTACCTTTGAGAAATTTTGAAAAAGAGATTGAAAAGTTAATTCAATCCAAAAGAAAGGAATTCTGTGAAAAGTTTCATTTGAGTACAGGTAAAATGGATAAAGAAGTGGAACAAACTCGAAGGAAAGAGAAAGAGACAGAGAGACACACAGCTCATTACACACGGCAAATACCAAATGCACAGATCCAAGCGAACCTTTGTACTGCACCCGAAAGATTGATCATCCGACTTCCTTTTGAAGCTGTTCACAATGAAAGCATTGTCTAAGCATTGATTCATAGCTGGCACGATACTCTGAGGTCTTGACTTACGTGAGTAAATACCCCTTGCTAATTATAATTATTATATTGTCATTGAGGTGGTGTTGTCTAATTCACAGTTTGTTCATTCATATAAATATTGAGACTCCTGTTCCAGGAATTGTAACAAAAGCTCAGGTGGGGGGGCATGTCCTCCCTGTCTTACCCCTGTGAACATACCTGCTGTCTAATTGTCCTTTGATACTTATCTTTCTCTGTGATAGACGTCCGAACTTGGTCCCTCTGCCAGTGCCATCTGAGTCCTTTCCCCGAATGCCTCTTTCATTATTTCTGAAGATAATGATTTATATTCCCTAAGGTCCCCCACCCAATGATATTAAGCACAGTGACTGCACCCACTCCATTATAACCCAGACGACAGAATGTCAGTCTCTTCTGACACGTGTTCCCAAATATACCACGGAAACAGAGCATTGTTTAAAAAACTTTTGTTTAGTTTAGAGATAATAGTGTGGAAACGGGCCCTTCAACCCACCGAGTCGGCACCAGCCAGTGATCACCCATACGTTAATTCGCTCCCACAGACTAGGGATGATTTACAGAAACCAATTAACCTGCAGACCCACAAGTCTTTAGAATGTGGGAGGAAACTGGAGCACCTGGAGAAACCCACTCGGTCACAGGGAGAAAGTGCAAACTCCGTACTGACAGCACCCGTGGTCAGGATCAAACCCAGGCCTCTAGTGCTGTAAGGTAGCAACACCACTGCTGTGCCACTGTGCTGCTTCCAATGGCCTCACATTCCATGTAAAATTCTTTGCCCAACCATACATTCCGATCCCTTTCCCACACATGTAATCATGGCATTTTTCAGATTTACCACCCTCTGACAAAAGATACTCCTTCTCATCTCCTTTCAAAGGTATGTTCTTATATTCTGAGGCTATGGCCTCTGGTCATAGAACCTCCCACTAGGGGAAACATCCTCTCCACATATTCACTCTATCCAGGCCTTTCACTATTCGGTAAGTTTCACTGAGGTCCTCCCTCATCCTTAAAACTCCAGCAAGAACAGGCCCAGTGCTGTCAAACGCTCATCATATAATATCCCAATCATTCCTGGGAACATTCTCGTAAACCTCCTCTGGACTCTCTCCAATGCCAGCACATCCTTCCTCAGATATGGGGCCCAAAACTGCCCACAACACTCCAGATGCAATTCTCCATGTTCTCTCGAGATGCTGCCTGAGATGCTGAGTTACTCCAGCACTTTGCGTCATTTTGTGAATACACCAAGTCCCACTCCCTCTGCACATCAGGGACTGTGGTTTGCGATAACTGGTCTGGAGAACCCAAATGTCTTGCCTCCTCTCCAGGCCCCACAAAAGGAGAAATCCAATGACTATAAAAATCCAACTCAATAACACGTTACATAATGAATGAAACCGCACCTCTTTTCTAATCTACATACAACTGTCAGCAATATTTTAAAACTAACTATCCTCCCTTATACGGAAAAAAAGAGCTATTCATGATATATCAGGCACCGAGCTAGAATCGGCTGTCTCTCGCAAGGTTTACCTTATCTTATTATGACCTGTATTGCAGCTGCATGGTCCAAGGCCATGTGAAGTACGGTCCTTCATAAATAATTCTCCATTGAACTGTTCGTGGCCAACTCCTTCTTAGCTGAACAGCCCGTTGTTTCCCTTGCAGACACTTGCAAAGCGGGACCAGTTCTCCAATGTTGGGTAAGAAGGAACTGCAGATGTTGGTTTAAATTGAAGATAGACACAAAAAGCTGGAGTACCTCAACGGGACAGGCAGCATCTCTGGAGAGAAGGAATGGGTGACGATTCGGGTCGAGTCTGAAGAAGGGCCTCAACCCGAAACGTCACCCATTCGTTCTCCTCAGAGATGTTGCCTGACCCACTGAGTTACTCCAACTTTTTGTGTCTATCTCAAACGTTGGGAGTCACCTCATGGAAAAGGCCATGGTGCGTGTGTGTGTATGCGTTCATGTGTGTATGTGTTCACGCATGTGTGTGTGCATGCATGTGTGTGTGTGTGTATGTGTGAGTGCGTGCATGTGGGTGTGTGTGTGTGCATATGCACTTGTGTACACACAAGCGCTAGCTTGTGAGAACGTATGTGTGTGTATAGATGTTTGTGCACGTGGGTGTGTGCATGTGTGTGTATGTGCTTGTGTGTGTGAATGTGTATGTATGCGTGCATGTATGCATGCATGTGAGTGTGTGTGTGCGTGTATGTCCACTGAATTCACATTCTCACCCATGCCTCAGCCCGGCAATATCCGATCAAAGGCTTTTAATAAATAAATCCATCATACACTCACTACAATGCTCTTCTTGATATTTTCTGCTTATTCCTCAAAGATATTGAGTAATTTCTTTTTGTAAAATTAATTATAAAATATTATTATAAAAAGCTCATGCATGATCTTCCTTTTCAGAATCTAAATTGATTAGTGGGACTAGATGTTATAATCCCAAAGGTTTGCACTACAATTGACTGGTGTTGTTCTTGGGGGTGACCACTAGGTGATGTTGCTACCATTCAGACACATCTTCAGTTGTGTACCTCAACGTCACTGGGTGTTTCGGCCTTATATCACAAGACACCCTCAGTCGAAGCAGGCCCACCGCAGGGTGATCAGACCTGGGTGTGTGTCTTATGATTAGCCTCTAGATGGTCAAGAGGCAGCCCAGGCAGCATCTTTTCTTTTCAGCCACAGCCAGTGACTGCTCCGTTCGGCGGCATTTGCAAGTTCTTTGATTGCCCTCCTTTGGGCCTGCCCTCTGACTCCTACTTCCCTCAGGAGCCTTGCAGTGGAACTGGCTACAAAGCCCCTGCACCCCACCTCCACTGGACGCACCCTTACACTCCAACCTCGCTCCTCTGCCTCTACTGCAAGGTTGGAATATCTCAGCCTTTTCCTTCATATGTCTCGTCCACAGCCTCCTCCCAGGGGACCGTCAGCTCAATGATGAAAACACGCCGACAAGAGTTGGACCAGAGGACGAGGTCTGGTCGCAGGTTGGTAGCTGCGATTTCAACTGGAAAGGAAAGCCTCTGGAAAGGAAAGCCTCTTGCAAAAAGTGGTGAACACTCTCCATCATGGGTACTCGCCTCCTCACCAAAAAAAGGATCTTTAGACTTTAGAGATTCAGCGTAAAAACAGACCTTTCAGTGCACCAAGTCTGCGCAGATGAGCTTTCACCCTGCACACAAACACAATCCTGCACATGAGACAATTTACAATTTTTACCAAGCCAATTAACCAATAAACCTGCACATCTTTGGAGTGTGGGAGGAAACCGGAGTACCCGGAGAAAACCCACCCGGTCGCTGGGAGAACGTGTGCGTTCCATGGTTCCTGAGGTCAGGATCGAACCCGGATCTTCTGTGCTGTGAGGCAGCAGCTCTACCAGGTGAAGGGCACATTGACATCCCTCCCTCAGGTAGCTACCTGTAACTACCGCACTCACCTGGTTCTTCCTCACCTCCTCTTCCACTAGGTGCTTTACTAGGTATGGTGAAATTCCTTTTTTTACATACAGTTTACATACAGTTCAGTAATAATCTTGTTATAAATGAGCACAATCATACTGATGTACAATAGTGTGGGAATATTGCATGACTCTGAGACAGTACACAAAAGTCCCCATGCTCCGGCGCCATTTTGTACACTTCAAGTTCAAAGTTGTTTAAAATATAGAATCTTAACTTGGCCATGAAGGCCCGTTGACCTGGCAACAGCACTGGGTTGGAGTTGCAGGGTTCGGCCTGGTCGGCCATTGTTGTTGATGTCCTCCACCGCTCTGTGTCGCTGCAGACTGTGTCCAATCTATGCTCATCCACTTGGAGTGCTGTATGATGCCTACCCTGACAAATAAGATATAATCAAACTTGGATATAGCTCTCAGCGTAAAACAACTTACAAGAACCAACCTTAAGGACCAGGTCTTACACATTCAGGACAAACTCAGAGCTGAAATGCAGGATGGTTTTGACAAATTTGCCAGTACCTGTGGCAACATTTCTTCACAATTAGCACTAAACAATGGTGAGTTTAGGAGATCTCCCCCTCCTCTCCCCCAACTCACCATCAACAACACCACAGTCACATCTGTGGAGTTATTTAAGTTCCTTGGAACCATCATCTCCAGAGACCTTAAATGAGAGGCCACCATTGAATCCACAATCAAAAAGGCCCAACAGAGGATGTACTTCCTGCGGCAGCTGAGGAAGCACAAGCTGCCACAGGCAATGATGGTCCAGTTTTATACGGCCATCATAGAGTCTGTTGTCACTTTCTCCATCATGGTCTGGTTTGGTTCAGCCACCAAGCGTGACATCCCGAGGCTGCAGCGCATTGTTCGATCAGCCACGAAGGTTGTTGGCTGCAACGTTTCCCCCATCAACGAACTCTACACTGCAAGGGCCAGGAGGCGAGCGGGTAAGATCATCTCTGACCCCTCTCACCCTGGCCACAAAATCTTTGAAGCACTTCCCTCTGGAAGGCGACTCCGGACTGTCAAAGCCGCCACAGCCAGACATAAAAACAGCTTTTTTTCCACAAGCAGTAGCTCTACTCAACAACCAAAAGTCTGTAGCCTCCTTTTGCTCTGGTATTTTCTTTCATTCTTCACATGTTTAAATTATAATGTTTTATTTCTAATTGCTTGCTGTATATCATGTTGTTACTTGCGAGCAAAGCACCAAGGCAAATTCCTTGTATGTATACATACTTGGCTAATAAAATTTATTCAATTCAATTCAAAATTTATTCAATTCAAAGGAATCAAAAATCATTACCACAATCTGTAACCATCAGGCTATTAAACCAATTAAACACCAGGGGGCGCCGCACGATGGCTGCCACGCCTACAGACTGTCTGTCCTTTTCAAACCTTTTTTGCTGTTTTTGTTAAGTTTTTAAAAAGTTTGTGTTATTGTTCTCTGGTTTGTTTTATGTGGGAGGAGGGGGCAGGGGGAAACTTTTTTCAATCTCTTACCTTGCCAGAGATACGATTGCTTTCCAGATCATATCTCCGGTCGCTCTGCGGCCTAACATCACGGAGCTGGAGGCCTTGCCTGGGACTGACTTTGAGCCCCACCTTGGGGTGTGGACTTATCATCTTATCAGGAGCCCTTGCCTGGGATCGATGCTCCAACGCACCCTGCAGACTTCAACATCGCGGAGCTCGCAGCCTCGTGTTGAGACCGATCGGTAGCTCCAAAGCTGCACGAGGTTCGACAAGCCCCGACCCGGGGTAGATCGCCTGCGTGGGGGAGCTGAGACCCCCCCCCATGCAGGAGCTTGATCACCCCGACGAGGAAGACCCGCCGACAACTAGGGGAGTCAAGATCGTCCCGTCAACGGAAGGTTAGAGGCCCCCGACCGCTGGAGGACAAAGAAGGGAGAGATTGAACTTTTTTGTCGCCTTCCATCACAGTGAGGAATGTGGAGGAATCACTGTGGTGGATGTTCATGTTAAAATGTATTTTGTTTGTCCTATTGTAATAACTGTATGGCAAATGAAGTTCCTCATATGTTGCAAAACATATTTGGCTAATAAAGTATTATTGTGATTGTGATTGTGATTGAAACCGGAATATGCTCTGAAGCGTATCATTGTTAATATTATTATTTTGAGAAATGGGAGGAAACCACAGCACCTGGAGAAAACTCACACGGTCGCAAGAAGAACGTGAAATAATGTTTAAGGTCGAGACTCTTCTTCAGACTGACAGTCAGGGAATGGAGCGAGGGATGGGGGAGATGTCGTCAAGAAATGTAAGTCGCCTAAATATCATCCATAGAAGAAGAGAAAGGTATAACACAACTAAAGTAAAAGAGGACATTGAACATTGTTGGTAAAGGTGCAAATAGACTGAGAGCCATAAAACAAGAGGAAATTCTATTAGGTTTAGGTTTATTTTTATCATGTTTACTGAGGTTTGATTAATTAATGATTAATTTTATATTAATGGTTAATGTTTATATGCCTGCTTATCACCTTCCCCTCAGCCAACAATGAACCAATGTACATTTTGTTGACCAATGTCTGCTTTGATCTGTCCTTTTCACACCTTACATGCTCCATATCACTAATTTTCATGTCTCTAATTTCCCTGTCCCCTGACTCACAGTTTGAAGAAGGGTCTCGACCCAAAATGTTACCCATTCCTTCTCTCCAGAGATGCTTCCTGTCCCGCTGAGTTATTGCAGCATTTTGTGTCTCTTTACAGTAAAAAGCTTTGTTTCGTCCATTCAAATCAGATAATACAATACAGAAATACAACCAAGTCAAATCAGGACTGCGCCAGCCATTGAGAACACATTTACACTAATCCCTTTTCTAAACTTACTTTCTGTGAACTGTTGGTGAATCGGCCTGGTTTGATGCTGTGCAACTCTATGACACTGGTGGCAGAAACGTAACCTGAATTCCTACAAATGGAGGTAATAAAAGAGCCACCAGAATAGTCAAGGTTTCAAAATGGTTTTATTTAATTATTTGAGGTGATAACTTTGTGGAAAGAACAAAACAGGAGACATTGGTTTTACGGTACTTGTAATTTTTCACAGTTTTCGGAATCCCTTCAATAAGGAGTCCATAATATATTGATGACAAAGTTCAGGGAATGAGGAAATCAGGGGATATGATGGATTGGTGGCTGGCTTCAGAACAGGAAACAAAGAGTGAAAATGTATAAATGTTCAGACTGTAAGGTGGAGAGTAGGGAGCAAGGATCAGTGCTGAGGTTGCTGCTGTTCATAGTTTGCATTAATGATTTATGTACCGAAGCACAATTATTAAATTTGTAAATTGTGTGTGTTTGTGTGTGCATCTGTGTGTGTATCTGTGCCCATCTGTGTGTGCATATATATGTGTGCGTTTGTACGCGTATATCTGTGTGTGTGTGTGTGTGTGTATGTGTGTCTGTGTGTCTGTGTGCATGTGGATGGGCAGTGGAGGTGTGAGGGGTTGCAAATGGAGGGACAGTCAAACAGAAGTATGTCAATAAATTAAAAGAGCACATTAATCTATTAGGAGAATGGGCAAGTAGATAACAAGTGATGCTGCTATTTCTTAAGGTCCACTTGTAAACCAAACAGGAGTCGCTCAATGTAACATAGTCACAAAGAAATTCAGTGGGGAATTGATTAAGAAGAAACTTGTCTCCCAAAAGTGTCATGGAATGTGGAATTCTCTACCACAGACAAAGGGGAAGTTGAATAGTGTAGACAGGTTGAAGGACCCCACATATGAGGGAGATGGGATAGAGAGGAATAGTGTTAGATTTGATAATGAGAGTGGGCAGAAGGTTGAAGTAGAAAATAGATGGTGACAGCTGGGCAGCGAGGCCATATGCTTCTGTGCCAGATGTGTAATCTCTTCTGGTTATTTCTTCCTGTAGACAGATACGTTTCCATCAGCGTATTCTTCAGACACTCCTGTGAGCAGCATGTCCTTCTGCCACTTCTCTATATGTTGTTTCACAACCTCCTCCCACAGCCCTTTCTTCAGTAACTCTTGGATGGAAGCAAGCAGTTTACTCCTGTGATCACTCTCCTCAGCCCTCAATGCGACACAGATAAGCCCTCCTGAAAGAAAGACCAGCAGTCGCAATTAAAATAAATAATGGCATCACATCTTGCCGAAGAAAAGATGTCCTGTGTTCAGGCATGCAGTCTGCCTGACTAGAATCAGTCCAACAGCATGTAGTCACAGCAGGGGACACTGTGGATGGACCCAGGTCCCTACAGTGCAGCTCAATGTGGAGTGACCTTGACCCCCACAGTATGGGGCAGTGTGGAGTGACCCTGCTGTAACACCAGGTCCCTACAATACAGCTCAACATGGAGTGAAATAAAAAGGAATTGCAGATGTTGGTTTGTACCAAAGATAGACACAAAATTATAGAATACCTCAGCGGGTCAAACAGCATTCAGGAGAAAATGGACAGGTGACTTTTCAAGTCGGGACCTTTCTTCAGACTTCTTCAGATAGAAGAAGGGTCCTGACCCGAAATGTTTGTTTGTTTTATGTGCATGTATGTCTGTGTGTGTGTATGTATATGTGTGTATAAATATATATACACTCACACAAACCTTTTTTTCTCGTTTATTCCTTTGTTTACAGTGTAATGTTTACATTGTGGCGAGTCTAGAAGCGGGTGTGTGTTGAAGACGGAGTTTATTTGCATGGGCAAAAACCCCGTAACAAACGCAATACTCACAACTGTAGACAACCAACGAATACGTCTTTACCGGACGGAGTTCAACACTAGACTAACTCTTCTCTCCCGCGCTGGCCCACCTCGTGACGTCGTTAGCCAATCCGAGGGTTCGAACTCTCAGCCAATCCCTATGTCCCTACAACATATTCTGTTTTGTTGCAAGTAAGAATTACATTGCTTTATCTGGGACATATGACAATAAAACACTCTTGACTCTCTAGACTCTTGACCTGCTGAGTTACTTCAGCATTTTGTGACCATCTTCAGTGTGGAATGCTCCTGCTGTAACTCCAGGACCCTAGAGTGCAGCTCAGTTAGAGTGATCCTTCTGTAACACCAGATCCCTTTTGTATGGGTCAGTGTGAAGTGACCTTGCCATTTTGCTCTACCAGTTAAACATGGCCTGTATGTTTTATTTGGGTTGTGTGCTCCTTCCTTTGGCTGTTCTAATGATACCACTTCATTTGTGGGACCTTTCTACTGAGTAGAAACAAGAAATTGCAGGTGATTGTTAACATTCTGAAGGAGTACTGGATTAGCTCAACGGGTCAGGCAGCATTTCTGGAGAACATGGAGATGTGACGTTTTGGGTCAAGTCCTCAAACATCACATATCCATGTTCTCCAGAGATACTGCCTGATCTGCTGAGTTACTTCTGCCCTTTCTGACCTTTGTACTGACCTGTTTTGGTGATTCTCAGCAATTCTGGAAGGATTTCCCATGGCAGATGTTGCTGGGCTATTCCACCAACAACCATCACAACATCGTAGGTACCTGCAGGATATTTCAACAACAAGCAGATATGCAACACAGATATTCACACACATCTGAAAGAGATGCATATGCTCTTAGGGATTAAATTAAATGAAACACCTGACCTGTTGAGGTACTGCCTGTGATAGATGCAAAATGATGGAGTAACTCAGCGATTCAGGCAGAATCTCTGTAGAAAATAAGTGACGCTTTGGGTCCAGACGCTTAGTATTAGTTTCAGATTTAGATTTAGACATGCTGCGGGGAAACAGGCCCTTCGGCCCAACGAGTCCGCACCGGCCACCAATCCCCATACACTAGCACTATCCAACACACACACAAGGGATAATTTACAATTTGTTCCGAAGCCAATTAACCTACAAACCTGTACGTCTTTGGAGTGCGAGAGGAAACCAGAGCACCCGGGGAATACCCACGCGGTCACAGGACGAATGCACAAACTTCATACAGATAGTACCCATAGGTTAATAGCCTTTGCAAATTGGCCTTAGTGTATCGGGAATATATGCGGACGTAGGATAACATGGAACCAGTGTGAACGGGTGATTGATGATCGGCATGGACACTGGGCTGATGGGCCTGTTTCCATGCCTAATCTTTCAATCGTTCAATTGTGTCTACGTGGGTTTTCATCTAGTTGACATCTAGAGCAGCAGATGCAATAGATGAGGTTGGAGGAGGTGCAGATGAACCTTTGTCTCACCTGGAAAGACTAGATGTCAACTTATTTACATCGGCGAAACCAAACGCAGGCTTGGCGATCGCTTCGCTCAACACCTGCGCTCGGTCCGCATTGACCAAACTGATCTCCCGGTGGCCGAGCACTTCAACTCCCCCTCCCATTCCCAGTCTGACCTTTCTGTCATGGGCCTCCTCCAGTGCCATAGTGAGGCCCACTGGAAATTGGAGGAACAGCACCTCATATTTCGCCTGGGAAGCTTGCAGCCCAGTAGTATGAACGTCGACTTCTCCAACTTTAGATAGTTCCTCTGTCCCTCTCTTCCCCTCCTCCTTCCCAGACCTCCCTCTATCTTCCTGTCTCCACCTATATCCTTCCTTTGTCCCGTCCCCCTGACATCAGTCTGAAGAAGGGTCTCGACCCGAAAAGTCACCCATTCCTTCTCTCCTGAGATGCTGCCTGACCTGCTGAGTTACTCCAGGATTTTGTGAATAAATACCTTCGATATATACCAGCATCTGCAGTTATTTTCTTATACTTCCATTAAAGTTAGATAAGTCTGACTAACCACTAAGCATCTTGTTCCTTGAAGACAAGATCTCTTCAATATCGGGCACAAACTCTATGCTCAAAGATTATTCTACGGAATAAATGTGCGTCTCTCCTGGATTTCCATTGAAACAGATTATATCAGTCATTTACCTTCTTTTACGGGCAGCTGTTTATCCGCAGTTATCAGACAGTGCATCAGCTTCTGGTACATTCCTTTGGATTCAGATATCTTCAGCATTTCTTCACTGCCATCCATTCCATGGAAGTTCTTGAAGCCCAGTTTCTGCATCTGAAGGAATCAGAATTTTCTGCATTTCACCTTGCCCAACTTGCCCACACCGGCCAACAAGACCCAGCTACGCTAGTCTGAACTGTGGGGATATGGATTGGTCCATATCGCCCAAACCTATCCTGTCCATAAGGTGTCACCCATAAGATCCATAAGATGTTGGAACGTTGAGCGAAAACAAAAACAGACTACTGGAGGAACTCAGCAGGTCAGGTGGCATCTGTGGAAGGAAATGGATAACTTGCCCCCATTGAACTTGTTTCCTCATACCTCAACTCTATCTTATCCCCTCTTGTCCAACCCTTTCCCACCAACATTCAGGACATCTCATACGTTCACCAGCACTGGAACAACTTCCAATTCCTTGGCCCCCATTACCAGTACAACCGAGATGTTGATGGGAAAGAGGCGGACAATGCTTTGGGCCAGGATCCTCCTCCGCACTAATGGAATAAAGGGGTGATTGCTGGTGGAGAGAAGTGAGCGGAAAGGGTGGTGGCAGAGCTGGCAGGTGGATGCAGGTGTGGAGGGGTTGATTGGTAGATGTGTCAGGTGGGGGAGAGAAGGGTGGAGATGGTAACCAATACTGGAGGTGATAATTGGAAGCCACTGGGTGAATAAATGGAATGCTTATAATTGCATTCCCCATCATTTGGAATAGAAAGGGTAAATGCACAAATGCCTTTTACCCAGAGTAGGGGAATCAAGGACCAGACGACATACGTTTAAGATGAGGGGGGAAAAGACTTGATAGGAACCTGAGGGGTAGCATTGTTACACAAAGAGTAGAACAAACTGAGGGAGGAGGTAGTTGAGGCTGGTGCCATCACAACATTAAAACAACATTTTTATAGTTACATGGATCGGATAGGTTTAGGAGGCTGTGGGCCAAATGCGGACAGGTGGGACTAGTGTAGATGGGGTAAGTTAGTTGGCATGGGCAAGTTGGGCTGAAGGGTCTATTTCTATGCTGTATGTCTGACACTATGACTATCAGGAAAGCCTGAGAGATCAACAAATTTTTCTTTTGATCTTTCTCAGTTTCTTTAAATCAAAGCTCTGGTCATGAGCCTTCCCACTATGCCTGTCTTTTTGTTGAACATTCTTTGTCCAAATGCATGCTGGCACCTCTCCCCAACTCTTTCTCCACTGCATGATGACTGCATTGGGCTGCTTCTTGCACCCATGCAGAACTCGCCAATTTCATCACCTTCACCAGCTCCCCTCTTCCTTACCCGCTCCCCTTTCTTTCCACTCCTTTCCAACTGTATATCACCCATCCCTCCTCAATTCATGTCTCTCCATTTCCTATCTTCTCCCTACCCCCTACCCCATTCCCTTCTACTCATTATCTCTCCCTCACGTTCTATGTTGCATTCCCCACCTTCGTTTCTTATCTGATTCCAACATTTACAATCTCTTGTCTTCTCCCACTTATCATCTCCAGTGTTGGGCACTACCTTTCTCCCCTCCATCTGATCTCATCTACCAAACAATCCCTCCTCACCTGGGTCCACCTCTCATTTGCCAGCTCTGGGCCCACCCCCTCACCTCTCTGCCAGCTCTCACCTCTCGACTCCATCAGTCTGAAGAAAGATCCCGACCTGAAACATCGTCTGTCCTTTTTCCATTCATGCTTGCCATCTGACCTGCCGGGTTCCTCCAGCAGTCTGTTTTTGTGACTTACATCTGATGCTATTACCAGAGAAGATCACCGTGGAAACTGCTGAATCGTTATTAAAGCTTAAATGGTTAGAGGTAAAGCAGCACACTATTTCTATCCCAGTTTGACCTACTTAATGCTCTCTCGCATTAACTCTGTTTCTCTCTCCACAGACACTGCCTGCATTGCTGAATATTTGCAGCAAGCTCTGTTCTTAGTTCAGAATTCTAGCATCTGAAACAACACGGGGGCATTTCCAATAAACAACACAACTTCTAGACATGGCATGTTTGATGGAAGGTTCAATTCTGAAAATGAAGTTATTTATAAAATGTTGGTCATTCAGATTTGCGAAAGAAACTGTGTGTGGTCGTGGTGTTGAGAATTTCATTATTTCTGTCCACATCCACAGTAAGAAACAGATTGACTGGGACCTCTTCACTAGCACTCCTGCATGGGCACAGATGGCTCAGTTTCACATCATTATCTCTGTGACATTTGATTAGAGTTTGTCTCTTACCAGGTCCGCCACCATCCCTGTTCCACAGGGCACATCGAAAACCAGCGCACTGCTTCGATCTTCCGAATATACTGAATTGATGGTTTCCACACCATGACTGGGAGCTTGGTAATCCATCACACTCATGTGCTGTGGAGAGACAGAGATTTTGCTCATGGTTAAAGGATTTTACCCTGGACAATCTATACCTTGCAGTTAAGGATGGTAGGAGGAGGACTAATTTGGAGGACACAAAGTGCTGGAGTAACTCAGCTGGTCAAGCAACATCCCTGGAGAACATAGATACACGACATTTTGGGGCTGAGACCATTTTTCAACCTGGAGTATGGAATGGGGTGTCTGAAAACCATGGAGAAAAACAGGCTGATCAATAGGCTGCCATTCACTGAATGGGAACATTTCCAATACTCTTAAAAATGTGGAGATGTCTACAAAGTGCTAGAATAAATTCAATGGACTGAATGGTCGCCTTCTGCTTGGCAATATATTTTTGATATAGATAGGCCAGCATGGTGGCACAGTAATAGAGTTGCTGCCGTACAGCACCAGAGACCCAGGCTCAATCCTGAGTATGGGTGTCATTTGTATGGAGTTTGTACCTTCTCCCCTGCGTGGGTTTTCTCAGAGATCTTCGGGTTCCTCCCACACTCCAATGACCTACGGGTTTGTAGGTTAGTTGGCTTGGAATAAATGTAAATTGTCCCTAGTGTGTGTAGGATAGTGTTAATATGCGGGGATCGCTGGTCGGTGCAGACTCGATGGGTCGAAAGGCCTGTTTCCGTGCTGTATCTCTAAACTAGACTAAACTAAACTAAATATGACTGCACATCGAGATAGAGAAATGAAGCAGATAACAAAACAATTCAATTGGAGAAAACTTGGGGAAAAAGTTTCCAAAAGCTGGACATTTTGTTCATCATTGACATTTGTACAAAAGAGTAACTGGCATTATAGAGGTAAACGTGGTGAGGCCCTAGGAACAGTGGCAAAGTTACCGCACAGTTGGATGATGAGAGTCTTAGCCCCTAAGGTATACATGTATAGACGTTACCTTTTCATAGTTTTCTGCCCAAGAGTTGTAAAAATTAACTTTTTCTTCTGTGTCCATGTCACTGTATAACGTGAGGAGGTTCTTGGTAGCAGCAGCCACATTGACTCCATCCTTATTCATCCTAAAACAATTTTAAAAATCCTTGTTGGTAATATCCAGTTATGAGGGATTAAAATTAGGTATACCTTCTAATGGAGATACAAAGAACTGCAGATGCTGGTTTGCAAAACAAGACACAAAGTGCTGGAGTAGCTCAGTGGGTCAGGCAAGTATCTCTCGGGAACATGGATAGGTGACATTAAGGGTCAAGACCCTTCTTTAGAATTCATGTTCTCCGGAGGTGCTGCCTGACCTGTTGACTTTCTCCAGCACTTGGTGTCCAACTTACCTTGCTGCAGTACAAAGATTGAAACTGCACAGATACACCCTGCACCAAAACAATGTGCAAAGATTGAAACAAGACAGATGGACTCAGCCCACAAATGCTGCAAAGAGACTGACACATGGATCCTACATACAAATATTGTGCAAAGTGTTGCCCCTCAGTAGAACAGCGCATGAATGTTAAAGCACGCAAGAAGGGAAATGCATCGTTTCAACTGTGCTGCTAGAAGGCAACTGATTTAAATCTTTATATTGATTGAACTAATCAAACCGGCAAAGATATCATGTAGAAACAAAGAATGTAAGGATGGCACAGTGACATAGCGGTAAAGTTCCTGCTTACAGCGCCAGAGACCCAAGCTCGATTCTGACTACGAGTGCTGTCTTTGTGGAATTTGTACGTTCTTCCTGTGATCGCGTGGGTTTTCTCCAGGATCTCTGGTTTCCTCCCACATTCCAAAGACATACAGATTGGTAGGTTGTCTGGCTTCTGTAAATTGATCTTGTGTCCCTGCTCAGCACAGACTCTGTGGGCCAAAGGGCCTGTTTCCACACTGTATCACTACACTAAACTAAACTATACTACAGTTGCTGGTGAATACACAAAAAGGGACACAAAGTGCTGGAGTAACTCAGCAGGTCAGGCAGCATCTCTGGTGACATTTCGGGTAGAGAACCTTCTTCAGACTGATAGTCAGGGAGACAGAAACTAGAGGTCTGAAAAGGTTCAGAACAAATTAGAGTCGGCACCGAAGACCAAGGAAAGGTGGAGTCCACGAAGGTCCATTGTTGGCAGTGGAAGAGGCAATAATGAAGGGATATATAGATGCAAATAGTAGGCTGCAAGCATGGATGCCAGAGAAGCAAGACTGCACCCTGATCTCCCACACCTGATAGGAGGCAATTTTTTATACTTTGTGCCAAATACGTATGACTTTACTGATGCAAATTACAGAAGTTCTCGAGCACGATTTCCAATTTGCAAGTTGAATCAGTAGTGAGAAAGGCAAATGCATTTATTTTGAAAGGACGGATATAAAAACAGGGATGCAATGCTGAGGGTTTATAAGGCACTGGTCAAACCGCATTTGGAGCATTGACAGCTGTTTTGGGCCCCATATCTGAGGAAGGATGTGCTGGCATTGGAGAGGGTCCAGAGGTGGTTTACGAGAATGATCCCAGGAATGAGTGGGTTAACATATGATGAGCGTTTGATGGCACTGGGCCTGTACTCGTTGGAGTTTAGATGGATGAGAGGGGACCTCATTGATTCTTACCGAATAGTGAAAGGTTTGGATATAGTGGATGTGGAGAGGATGTTTCCACTGGTGGGAGAGTCTAGGACTAGAGGCAATAGCCTCAGAATAAAAGTATGTACCTTAAAGAAACATAGAAACATAGAAAATAGGTGCAGGAGTAGGCATTTCGGCCCTTCGATCCAGCACCTTCATTCAATATGATCAAGGCAGATCATTCAGAATCAGTACCCTGTTCCTACCTTCTCCCCAATTCCCTTGATTCCGTTAGCCCGAAGAGGTATATCTCACACTCTCTTGAACACATCCAGTGAATTGACCTCCACTGCCCTCTTTGGCAGAGAATTCCATGGATTCACAACTCTCTGGCTGAAAAAGTTTTTCCTTATCTCAGTCCTAAATGGCCTACCCCATATTCTAAAACTGTGACCCCAACCAGGATTCCCCCAACTGGGGGAATATTTTTCCTGCATCTAGCCTGTCCAATCCGTTAAGAGTTTTACTGTAGATGTTTCTATAAGATCTCCTCTCATCCTTCTAAATTCCAGTGAATATAAGCCCAGTCAATCCATTCTTTCATAATATATCAGTCCCGCTTTCCCGGGAATTAACCTGGTGAACCTACACAGCACTCCCTCAATAGCAAGAATGTCCTTCCTCAAATTAGGAGACCAAAACTGCGCACAACACTCCAAGTACGGTCTCACCAGGGCCCTTTACAACTGCAGTAGGATATCCTTGCTTCCATACTCAAATCGTCTCGCTATGAATGATAAGAGGAGGATCTTCTTTAGTTAGAGGTTGGTGAATCCGTGGAATTCATTTCCACAGAAGGCTGTGAAGCCCATTAATTTATATTTTTAAGGCAGAGATTGATAGATTCTTGATTAGTATGGGTGTCAGGGGGATATGGGTATAAAACTTTCGAATGGGGTTGAGGAGGAAAGATAGATAGGTCTGCCATGATTAAATGGTGGAGTAGACTTGATGGGCTGAATGGCCTAATTCTGCTGCTATCATTTATGAACTTGCAAACTTATGAACAGTCTATATTTTATATACACGGTGAACATACAGGCTGAACTGGCAATTATTAACAGACAAGATGTTTGTAAAAGATTACAATCTGCAAATACAGCAACTTGGTGAACACCCAGGATCGATAAAGATTGACACTCCACTTCTGGGAGGCAAACAGTTTTTTGTCGCCATCCGTCCATCAGTGAGAGATGATGGTGCGGCTTTGACGTTATCCTGATTGGAGAGGGGAATGTTTCATCTATGGTTGCATTTCCTGCTGTGGCTGACTAGGTCTATCCTTGACAGGGAGTCCCTCCCACAGCTCCCACAGGTGAAGGTGTCTCTGGCCGTTGGATCAGGGAGTGTGCTGCTGTTGCCGTTGATCACTTAACAATGATCTGAGATTTGTGGTTCTCGATCCCCCTTGACCTCCTTTGACCTTCAGGTTCAAGAACAGCATGTTCCCAACAACCATCAGGCTCTTGAACATTACAACACACTAAACTATGAACTATGGGCTGTCTTGGTTGCACTGAGGACTTTTATGTTCTGTTATTGGGATTATTTTTTTTTGTTTTGTTTATTATATGTTGTCTTTCATTGTTGTGGAAACAAGCCTGTTATGCTGCTGCATGTAAGAATTTCACTTTTCCGTTGTTGGCATATATGACAATTAAACACTCTTGACATTTGATTCCTGATGAATTATCATCTGGCATTAAACCTGTGGCCTTTGTGCCTCACCGTATTCATTATTTTCCAAGCTCAGTTTGGCAGCAACAAAGGTTTCAAAGGTTTCAAAGGTCTTTTATTGTCACATGTACCTATTAAGGTACAGTGATATGCGAATTACCGTACAGCCAAATGAAAAAAAAAAGCAACAAGACACACAACTACATAAAAGTTAACATAAACACCCACCACAGCAGATTCCCCACATTTCTCACTGTGATGGAAGCTCCTGTGGCGGGGCGATCAAAACTCCCACGTCAGGACGGTCGAAGCTCCTACGGCTTGGAGTTCCCGATGTCGGTCTCTGACCAGAGACCGTGAGCTCCGTGATGTTAAGTACACAAGCACACATGGTTGGAGCTCCGAGGTCGATCCCTGGCAAAGGGATCGCGGGCTCCGTGATGTTAAAGTCCCGTAGGCACCCGCGGTGGAGCTCTCAAAAGTCGGTCTCCTGCAAAGGCCGCCAACTCCTCGATGTTAGGCCGCAGTGAGGATGGAGATGCGATACGGAAAAAAAAACGCATCTTCATCGAGGTAAGTGATTAGAAAAAGTTTCCCCCAACACCACCCCCCCCCCCACCCCACAAAAAACAAGCTAAAGAACACTAAAAATATACATTTAACACATACTATTAAAACACAAGGAAGGAAGGGAAAGACAGACTGTTGTCGAGGCAGCCATTGCTGGCGCCACCCGGTGGACTCTGTCCGAGGGACTGAAGAGTTTCTATCATGACATGTTAATGGGTAGTGTACTGTTCTCAATGAACATGCCTTCAAAAGACTGCCATTACAAGCTACAGCTGCACACAAACCCAGGGCGGCACAGTGGCGCAGCAGTAGACTTGCTGTCTTACAGCGCCAGAGACGCGGGTTCGATCCTGACTGCAGGTGCTGTCTATATAGAGTTTGCACGTTCTTCCTGTGACTGCGTGGGTTTTCTCCAGGGGCTCTGGTTTCTTCCCACACTCCAAAGACGTATAGGTTTGCAGGTTAATTGACTTCGGTAAAATTGTAAATCATCCCTAGTGTGTAGGGTAGTGCTAGTGTATGGAGTGATCACTGGTCGGCGAGGACGATGGGCCAAAGGGCCTATTTCCTCACAGTGTCTCTGAAGTCTAAAGTAAAACAACTGCTGCCTTTCCTGGCCATTGTGGAGTGTTTGACACAAGTCAGGCAAGAACAGGTGTCTGTGTCTGGGGTTCAGAGGCCGGGAGGGAAGTTGCTGGGATGGTCGGATCTCACTGATTGAAAGGGCGTTGGAGGCCAATAGTCAAAAGTCAATAGTCAATTTATTTGTCACATACACATAAATGTGCAGTGAAATGAAAGATTACCCACAGTCCAACAATAAGACCAATAAAAATAAGCAATAAAAATATGCAATAACACATACAATTATAAACCAAAACCAAACAAAAGAAACATCCATGACAGTGAGTCTCCTCCAGTCACCTCCTCACTGTGATGGAAGGCCAGAATGTCTTTTCTCTTCCCCTGCCATCTTCTCCCGCGATCAGGCTGTTGAAGTTGCCACGTCGGGGCAATTGTCATTGAAGCCCCCGCCGGGCAGAGAAAATCCCACGGCCTATTCTAGACCGCGCAAGACGGTGAAAGGTCCGCGGCGGACCTGAGGTCAGTTAGTGTCAGTAATTAGGACAGGGGATGGTATTGGTGAAGAGTCAAGGGAAAGGGAGACACAGAGATAAGGAAGCGTAAGATGTGAAAACAAGACAAAGAGGGTGAGGTTCAAGGAAAAAATAGAATAGATCATTGTTAGCCAGAAGAAGGTGACAGCGAAGCATACAGAGATAACGTTCAATCAGGGGGACTGTCAGACTGATCGGAGAACTAGTAAGGGGGAGGGATAGAGAGAGAGGGAAAGCAAGGGTTATTTGAAGTTTGAGAAGTCAATATTCATACCACTGGGGTATAAGCTGCCCAAGCCTAGCAGGTCAACAGTTGTTGGGAGCACTCAAGTTGGCAGACTAGTAATCTGGGGAGAGGTTGGCTGGTGTGGGAGGAGGCTGTGGACTGATCGATAGCAGGTGGAGGCTGGGAAAGAGAGAGAGAAAGAAGGTGAGGGAGAGAGAGAATGCGAGAGTAACTCAGCAGGTCAGGCATCTCTGGAGAAAAGGAATAGGTGACGTTTCGGATTAAGGCCCATCATCAGACTGACAGTCAGGGAGTGGGAAACTAGAGGTATGGAAGGGTACAGTACAAAGCAAGTACCTGAATCGATGTTGGCTGAGGACGAAATGATAACAAATGGTGAAATTAGCAATCAGATTAGGGTGGGGGAGGCACAGAGACAGAGGGATTGCAAGGGTTACTTATTTGAAGTTAAAGTAATCAATATTCATGCCACTGGATTGTAAACTGCCCAAGCAAAATATGTGGTGCTGTTCCACCGGGTCTTGTGTGTCCAGCCGTGCGGCCTGCCAGGAATTGTGATCAGGAATATTGAGTGAAGTTAGACGATGAACCATGATCTTATTGAAAGGTTGAGGAGTTAATTGGCCCACTTCTGCTCCTATGTTTCTACATCAGTTCGTGATGCACCGTGGGGCATTGTTGAAGTACATTAGTCATAGAATTTTGCAGCATAAAATCAGGACCTTCAGCCCACCATTGTCTATACGACCACCATGCCCATTTGTCTCAGTCTCAACCCTGCCTTTAGAGATACAGCGCGAAATAGGCCCTTAAGCCCACCGAGTCCACGCCGACCAGCAATCACCCCATACTGAGCAATCGACAGGATGCTGGCCATGGCCACAGTCATGGTCATTTTGTCCAACTCTTCCTGAACACTGTGATATCTCAGCGAGGGTGAGGTCATGTAGATGAGGTGACCACGCTATACAGAGATGGGAATGGACCAGATATACACATCCACACATATTATGTCAAGATGAGAATGGGTCAGATACACCCATGCACAAGTGCTGTAGAGAATGAAGTAGCTCAAATACTTTAAAGAGATTGAAACAGATCGACCGATCCACAAATATTGTGCGGAGATTTTAAAAGGACAGATAGATCTCATTCATAAATATTGCACAAAAATTGATACACTCTGCCAATAAGATTGAAATTAGTTCTGGCTTGCTGCACACTTACTGAGCCCTTAATGACAAATGCCACTGCACAAATAGCAAAAAAGGAAATCTGCTAAATGTAACTGTGGGAACCTTGATTGAACCAAGGTCACTTACAGAAACTCAGGCCTCTATATAACTTTAGTGGTGACAATGCTTCTCTAGAGTATTAGACCAGTAAACCAACCTTAAACTCTATTTGTTGTTTCAAATCTGCCACACAAAAGATCCCAAGGCTTCGAATGAGATTTAAAATGTGAGAAACTGAAGCAGCTGGTGGGAAACCAACATGGTCTGTAGAAATGTCTCACCCATATTAACCGTAACTAATTAGTATTAATCAAAAAAACATATATATTTTTATTAATCATTACTAATAAGAAGTATAAGTAATATTTGATTTATGTAAACTTTACTTTGAACACTTAATTAATATACCTTAGACAGAAAAATCGATTTATTATAGACTAATTAGTTTCGGGCCTGCCCCGTTTATCTCTCTTTTATTAATTTTAAAAAAACAAAACAACAACTTTGTTAAAAAACGGAGCTAGTATTATTTTTTTTACATCCCACGGAAGTCCTTAGATTTTTTTCCACCTTAGGGTGGCTAACACTAACTGCACTAATTGTAGTTGTAGTTTTAGTTGTTTCTTCTTTTTTCCTGCACTCTTTTAACCTCTTATATATTGATTTTTTTTTTAGATTCAATTTTTATTATTATGTCATTTTTCAGAATTTATATACTTTTGAGAGATATTTCTGGGAGACATTCTACGTAGTACAAAAGATCATCCACCCTTCATTCAAGAAAAAATGTTGTAGTTCGGGTGCCAGGCCATTTGCTTTATTATAGACTATTTATCGGTTAAGATGCAAGATTCTATTAGGAAAACAGGGGGTAAAGGTATTACATTTTGTAGTTGGAATGTCAAGGGTATTAATGAACCAATTAAAAGAGGTAAAGTACTTTCACATTTAAAATCTATTGATGCAGATATAATGTTCCTTCAGGAAACTCATCTCAAAAATGTAGCACATAATAGACTGAAAGGCAAATGGATTGATAAATTATTTCACTCATCGTTTCCCTTTAAATCAAGAGGTGTTGCCATTTTAATTCGTAAGGGTATACCATTTATACATACTTCCTCTATAGTCGACACTGAAGGTAGATATGTTATATTAGTGGGAGAACTATATTCTACAAAATTGATATTGGTGAATGTCTATGCACCAAATTTTGATAATCCGTTATTTAAAAAAAATATATTTAATACCATTCCAGAATTTGGACAATATAACTTGATAATTGGAGGAGATTTAAATTGTACATTAGATCCTTATTTGGATAGATCGTCAACTCAAAGGAAAACAAAATCCAAGTCGTGTGAATTATTAAACTCTTATATAAATAGTGCAAATATAAAAGATGTTTGGAGGATTGAAAACCCCTCAGGCCGAGAGTATTCATTTTATTCACCAGTGCATAAAACTTACTCAAGAATTGACTATTTCTTGGTGGACTCCAAACTTATTCCTTATACGTATAATTCAAAATATCATAATATTATTATATCCGATCATGCCCCTTTAACATTTAGGGTAAAACTCCAAGGAGTAACGGGGAAACAGACTAATTGGAGATTTAATCCTCAAATCTTAAATGAAACAGCATGTTATGACTATCTTAAATCGCAATTTGAAACTTTTTTTTACGCAAATGACCTCCCTGAAACACCTGTGTCCCTGCTTTGGGAAACATTTAAAGCGTTTGTGAGAGGATGTATTATTGCCTTTCAAGCATCTCAAAACAAGAAGAAGCGAGCTGAACAACATGACCTAGAAAGTCAGATAAAACAGTTAGACATAACAAATGCCATCGCTCCCTCTATTGAAATCTATCTATCTATCTATCTATCTATCTATCTATCTATCTATCTATCTATCTATCTATCTATCTATCTATCTATCTATCTATCTATCTATCTATCTATCTATCTATCTATCTATCTATCTATCTATCTATCTATCTATATACTACTAAAACTCAGATCTTGTGTTATATATATATATAACACTGATGTCGGCTGAATACGGCAATTCCGGCAAAACGGTGAACCGTAGCGCCACGATGTTTGTACCGCCTTAATCAGCATGCGGTTCGCTGCTGGAAAATGATATTTTTATTTAATTCGGACGCATATTTTTTAAGTTACAGAGGTTTAAAAGTGCTGCCCCCCCTGATTTATCGAAGTTTTGACAGAAGGGGGGCGCTGCGGTGCGGATTGTGATGTCACAATGCCCCTGTGAGATGGACTCGAGCTGACCCCCCTTCCCCCCCCCCAGCGGTATTCAGCGTGTGACGTCACAATGCCCCTGTGCTACATTGTTGCGAAGAGCTGTCAAGTCAAGTCCATTTTATTTGTATAGCACATTTAAAAACAACCCACGTTGACCAAAGTGCTGTACATCTGATTAGGTACTAAGGAAAAAATGAAACATACAGTGGCACGCAAACAGTTCACAGCGCCTCCTCAATGAGCCTCAAACGCTAGGGAGTAGAAATAGGTTTTGAGCCTGGACTTAAAGGAGTCGATGGAGGGGGCAGTTCTGATGGGGAGAGGGATGCTCTTTCCACCCTCCCCCTCTCTCCCTCCCCCCTCCCCCCTTTCCCCCCTCCCCCCCTTTCCGCCCTCCCCTTCCACCCTCCCCTCCCCTCCCCCCTCCCTCCCCCTTCCCTCCCCCCACTCCCCTTCCCCCTTCCCCCTCCCCTCCTCCCTCCACACCTCCCTCCTCCCCCCCTCCCCCTTCCCTCCCTCCCCTTCTCCCGGTTACAATGTAAACCCTACGAGGACGGGCACAATGGGGAAAGAGGGGTACTGGGAAAAGGGGAGGTCCCCCTCCCTCCGCCCTTCCCCTCCCCCCTCCCTCCCCCTCCCCCTCTCTCCCTCCCCCTCACCCTCTCTCCCTCCCCCCTTCCCCCCCTCCCCTTCCCCCCCTCCCCTCCCCTACCCCCTCCCTCCCCCTCCCCTCCTCCCTCCACACCTCTCTCTCTCCCCCTTCCCTCCCTCCCCTCCTCCCGGTTACAATGGAAACCCTACGAGGACGGGCCCAACGGGCACACTTGAGATGGGTGCTACAGTGAGAAGCACTATGTGACCGCGAATGTTTCAAAACAAGCACTTAAAAAGCACTTATCTCTTTTTAAAGTATATTTTTTTATTGCAAGTCACTTAACATACACAGATCAGCATTGGGCCCATATGCTCGTGGGCCACCGGGGCAAGTGTTTCGAAAAAAGCACTGAGAGTGTGTATGGGGAGAGAGAGAATGGGGGGGGGGTCTGTGAATGGGGACTGGGGACAACAGGGGTCGTTGCGGAGGGGGCTTGGTGGTGGGGGAAAGAGGGGTACTGGGAAAAGGGGAGGTCCCACTTCCCCCATCAACCCCTTCCTCCCCCCTCCTTCCCACCTCCATCCCCACTCCCTCCCCCCCTCCCTCCCCCCTCAATCCCAACCTCCATCACCACTCAGCCCCTAACTCCCCCCCTCCCTCCTTCCCTCCATCCCACCCTCCCCCACTCCCTCCCCCCTCCCTCCACCATTCCATCCCTCTCCCCCTCCCCCCTCCTTCCACCATCCCTCCACCCCTCCCGGTTACAATGGAAACCCTACAGGGACGGGCCCAACGGGGAAAGAGGGGTACTGGGAAAAGGGGAGATCCCCCTCCCTCCCCCCTTCCCCCTCCCTCCCCCCTCCCCCCTACCCCCCCTCCCCTCTCCCCCTCCCTCCCCCTACACCTTCACTCCCCCCTTCCCCCCTCCCCTCCCTCCCCCCTCCTCCCTCCCTCCCCCTTCCCTCCCTCCCCTCCTCCCGGTTACAATGGAAACCCTACGAGGACGGGCCCAACGGGGAAAGAGGGGTACTGGGAAAAGGGGAGATCCCCCTCCCTCCCTCCCCCCTCACTCCCCCTTACCTCCCCCCTACCCCCTCCCTCCCCTCTCCCTCCCTCCTCCCCCCTTCCCCCCCTCCCCTCCCCCTCCCCTCCCCTCCTCCCTCCACACCTCCCTCCTCCCTCCCTCCCCCTCCCCTCCCTCCCCTCCTCCCGGTTACAATGGAAACCCTACGAGCACGGGCCCAATGGGGAAAGAGGGGTACTGGGAAAAGGGGAGGTCCCCCTCCCTCCCCCCTCACTCCCTTCTCCCTCCCCCCTCCCTCCCCCTCCCCTTCCCCCCTCCCTCCCCTTCCCCCTCCCCTCCCTCCCCCTCCCCCCTACCCCCTTCCCTCCCCTCTCCCTCCCTCCCTTCCCCCCTCCCCTCCCCCCCTCCCTCCCCCTCCCCTCCCCCCTCCACACCTCCCTACTCCCTCCCTCCCCCTTCCCTACCCCCACTCCCCTCCCGGTTACAATGGAAACCCTACGAGGACGGGCCCAACGGGCACACTTGTTCTAGTATACTATTAAAACTCACTTCTTGTTTATAAATATGTTTGTATCCTGGGTTTGTGTATGTATCACTGATTGCGGCAAAACTGTAAACCGTCGCGTCATGGTTTTTGCACCGCCTTGATCACCAACCTCCCGTCTGACCGGCCGCGATATTTTCATTTAATTTGGTCATATATTTTTTAAGTTACAGAGGTTTTAAAGCGCTGCCCCCCCTGATTTATCGAAGTTTTGACAGAAGGGGGGCGCTGCGGTGCGGATTAATCTTCATTGTGATGTCACAATGCCCCTGTGCCAAGCAGCTGCTATTGGGTGTCTGCTCTTTACAAATTTACATTTTTAAATTTTTAACCTTTTTTTTCAAAGGTCTTCAGCTTGTGACGTCACAATGCTTGTGCTACATTGTTGCGAAAAGAAAATGGGTGTTTTTTAAAGTTGTGTTTTTAATTGCAAGTCACTTAACATACACAGATCAGCATGGGGCCCCTATGCTCGTGGGCCACCGGGGCAAGTGTTACGAAAAAAGAAAGAGGAGGTCCCCCTTCCCCCCTCAACCCCTTCCTCCCCACTCCTTCCCACCTCCATCCCCACTCCCTCCCCCCCTCCTCCCCAACTCCCTCCCCATCCCTCCCCACCTCCCTCACCCCTCGGGGACGGGCCCAACGGGGAAAGAGGGGTACTGGGAAAAGGAGAGGTCCCCCTCCCTCCCCCCTTCCCACCTCCCCCTCCGTCCCCCCTCCCTCCCCCTCCCTCCACCTCCCCCCCTTCCCCCTTCCCCCCCTTCCCCCTCCCCTCCCCCCCTCCATCCCCCTCCCCTCCTCCATCCCTCCCCCCTCCCTCCCCACCTCCCGGTTACAATGGAAACCCTATGAGGACGGGCCCAACGGGGAAAGAGGGGTACTGGGAAAAGGGGAGGTCCCCCTCCCTCCTCCCTTCCCCCTCCCTCCCCTCTCCCTCCACTTCCCCTCTTCCCCCTCCCCTTCCCCCCTCCCCTCCCCCCTTCCCTCCCCTCATCCCTCCACACCTCCCTCCTCCCTCCCTCCCCGCCTCCCGGTTACAATGGAAACCCTACGAGGACGGGCCCAACGGGGAAAGAGGGGTACTGGGAAAACGGGTGGTCCCCCCCCCACCCCCCTCCCTCCCCCTCCCTCCACTCTCCCTCCCCCCTCCCCCTCCCCTCCCCCACTCCCTCCCCCTCCCCTCCCTCCTCCCTTCCCTCCCCCCCACTCCCCTCCCGGTTACAATGGAAACCCTACGAGGACGGGCCCAATGGGGAAAGAGGGGTACTGGGAAAAGGGGAGGTCCCCCTCCCTCCCCGTTCTCCCCTCCCCCTCCCTCCCCCTCCCTCCCCCCTACCCCATCCCTCCCCTCTCCCTCCCCCCCCTTCCCCTCTCCAACCCTCCCCTCCCCCTCCACACCTCCCTCCTCCCTCCCTCCCCCTTCCCCCCCCCCCTCATCCCGGTAACAATGGAAACCCTACGAGGACGGGCCCAACGGGGAAAGCGGGGTACTGGGAAAAGGGGAGGTCCCCCTCCCTCCCCCTTTCCCCCTCCCTACCCCCTCCATCTTCTCTCCCTCCCCCCTCCCCTCCCTTCCTCCCTCCCCCTCCTCCTCCCCTCCCCCCTCCCCTCCCCTCCTCCCTCCCCCTCCCTCCCCCTCCCCCCCTCTCTCCCCCTCCCTTCCTCCCTCCCTCCCCCTTCCCTCCACACCACTCCCCTCCCGGTTACAATGGAAACCCTACGAGGACGCGGTAAACCGTGGCGCCACGGTTTTTGCA
Source organism: Rhinoraja longicauda (assembly GCF_053455715.1). Lineage (NCBI taxonomy): Eukaryota > Metazoa > Chordata > Chondrichthyes > Rajiformes > Arhynchobatidae > Rhinoraja > Rhinoraja longicauda. The sequence continues at coordinate 25,863,309 of NC_135976.1, read as the reverse complement.
CCGCCTTGATCACCAACCTCCCGGCTGAACGGCCGCGATATTTTCATTTAATTTGTTCGTATGTTTTTAAAGTTACAGAGGTTTTAAAGCGCTGCCCCCCCCCCATATTGAAGTTTCTATAGAGGGCGCTGCGGTGCGGATTTAGTCTTCAGCGTGTGATGTCACAATGGACAAGCAGCTGCTATTGGGTGTCTGCTCTTTACAAATTTACATCTTTTTATTTTTAACCTTTTTTTTCAAAGGTCTTCAGCTTGTGACGTCACAATGCTTGTGCTACATTGTAGCGAAAGGAAACTGATTGTTTTTTAAAGTTGTGTTTTTTATTGCAAGTCATTTAACATACACAGATCAGCATGGGGCCCCTATGCTCGTGGGCCATCGGGGCAAGTGTTTCGAAAAAAGAAAGGGGAGGTCCCCCTTCCCCCCTCAACCCCTCCCTCCCCCCTTCCCCCCTCCCCTCCCCCCTCCCTCCCCCCTCCCTCCAACTCCCCCCTTGCCACCGGGGCAAGTGTTTCGAAAAAAGAAAGGGGAGGTCCACCTTCCCCCCTCAACCCCTCACTTCCCCCCTCCCCTCCCCCCTCCCTCCCCCCTACCTCCCCCCTCCCTCCAACTCCCCCCTTCCCCCTCCCCTCCCACCCCTTCCCCCCTCCCCTCCTACCCCTTCCCCCCTCTCCTCCCCCCCTCTATCCCCCTCCCTCCCCGCCTCCCAGTTACAATGGAAACCCTACGGGGACGGGCCCAACGGGGAAAGAGGGGTACTGGGAAAAGGGGAGGTCCCCCTCCCTCCCCTCCCCCTCCCTCCCCTCCCCCTCCCTCCCCTCCCCCCTCCCTCCCCTCCCCCCTCCCTCCCCTCCCCCCTCCCTCCTCTCCCCCTCCCTCCCCCTCCCCCCTCCCTCCCCTCCCCCCCTCTCCCAACGGGGAAAGAGGGGTACTGGGAAAAGTGGAGGTCCCCCACCCTCCCCCTTCCCCCCTCCCCTCCCTCCCCCTCCCCCCTACCCCTCTCCCTCCCCCTCCCACCCTTCCCCCCTCCCCAACTCCCCTCCCCTCCCCCTCCCTCCCCCTCCCCCCCTACCCCCCTCCCTCCCCTTTCCCTCCCCTTCCCCACACTCCCCCTCCCCTCCTCCCTCCACACCTCCCTCCCCCCTTCCCTCCCTCCCCTCCTCCCAGTTACAATGGAAACCCTACGAGGACGGGCCCGACAGGGAAAGAGGGGTATTGGGAAAAGGGGAGGTCCCCCTCCCTCCCCCCTAACCCCCTCCCCTCCCCCCTCCCTCCCCCTCCCCCCCTACCCCTCTCCCTCCCCCCTCCCCTCCCTTCCCCCTCCCCTCCCCCTCCCTCCCCCTCCCCTCCCCCATCCACACCTCCCTCCTCCCTCCCTCCCCCTTCCCTCCCTCCCCTCCTCCCGGTTACAATGGAAACCCTACAAGGACGGGCCCAACGGGGAAAGAGGGGTACTGGGAAAAGGGGAGGTCCCCATCCCTCCCCCCTTCCCCCCTCCTCTCCCTCCCCCCCTCCCCCCTCCCTCCCCTCCCTCCCCCCTCCCTCCCCTCCCTCCCCCTCCCCTCCCCCCTCCCTCCCCCTCCCCCCTCCTCCCCAACTCCCTCCCCATACCTCCCCACCTCCCTCACCCCTCGGGGACGGGCCCAACGGGGAAAGAGGGGTACTGGGAAAAGGGGAGGTCCCCCTCCTTCCCCCCTCCCTCCCCCCTCCATCCCCGCCTCCCGGTTACAATGGAAACCCTACGAGGACGGGCCCAACGGGGAAAGAGGGGTACTGGGAAAACGGGTGGTCCCCCTCCCTCCCCCCTTCCCCCCCTCCCCCCCTCCCCCCTCCCCTCCCCCCCTCCACACCTCCCTCCTCCCTTCCCTCCCCCCCACTCCCCTCCCGGTTACAATGGAAACCCTACGAGGACGGGCACAACGGGGAAAGAGGGGTACTGGGAAAAGGGGAGGTCCCCCTCCCTCCCCCTTCCCCATCCCCTCCCCCCTCCCTCCCCCCTCCCTCCCCCCCCTACTCCCCTCCCTCCCCTCTCCCTCCCCCCTTCCCCCTCCCCCTCCCCTACTCCCTCCACACCTCCCTCCTCCCTCCCTCCCCCTTCCCTCCCTCCCCTCCTCCCGGTTACAATGTAAACCCTACGAGGACGGGCCCAACGGTGAAAGAGGGGTACTGGGAAAAGGGGAGGTCCCCCTCCCTCCGCCCTTCCCCTCCCCCTCCCTCCCCCCTCCCTCCCCCTCCCCCCCTCTCCCTTCCCCCCCCTCCCCCCCTCCACTCCCCCCTCCCCTCCCTCCCTCCCCCTCTGCTCCTCCCTCCACACCTCCCTCCTCCCTCCCTCCCCCTTCCCTCCCTCCCCTCCCGGTTACAATGGAAACCCTACGAGGACGTGCCCAACGGGGAAAGAGGGGTACTGGGAAAAGGGGAGGTCCCCCTCCCTCCCCCCTTCCCCACACCCCTCCCCCTCTCCCTCCCCCTCCCTCCACCTCCCCCTCCCCCCCTTCCCCCCTTCCCCCTCCCCCTCCCCTCCCCCCCCTCCCTCCACACCTCCCTCCTCCCTCCACACCTCCCTCCTCCCTCCCTCCCCCCTCCCTCCCTGCCTCACGGTTACAATGGAAACCCTACGAGGACGGGCCCAACGGGGAAAGGGGTGTGCTGGGGAAAGGGGGGGGTAGAGTAAGAGTGTATCTGGGGGAGAGAGAATGGGGGGATCTGAGAATGGGGACTGGGGAGGGGGACAACAGGGGGCTTGGTGGTTTGGGAAAGAACAGTACTGGGAAAAGGGGAGGTCCCCCTCCCTCCCCACTCTCCTCCCTCCCTCATCCCTCCCTCCCTCCCGTCCCAGCAGCGCTGACTGCCGGGAGGTGTAGTCGCCGTCGCCTCTCCCGCTGTTTGATTTCATTTATAACAAAGACATTTATTTCAAATGAGGAATGTGATTTTATTTATTTTAAAAAAGCTGATGCTCTATAGATAAGTTTATTTCCTTTTCAACAAAGAACGCTGTTTATTTTAAAGTAAAATAGACCCTCCCTCCCCTCTCCCTCCCCATCCCCCTCCCCCCCTTCCCCCTCCCCTCCCCCCTCCACTCCACCCTCCCCTCCCCCCCTCCCTCCCCCTTCCCTCCCTCCCATCCTCCCGGTTACAATGGAAACCCTACGAGGACGGGCCCAACGGGCACACTTGTGCTAGTATATACTATTAAAACTCAGATGTTGTATATATATATATGTATATTCCACTGATGTCGGCTGAATACGGCAATTCCGGCAAAACGGTGAACCTTAGCGCCACGATTTTTGTGCCGCTTTAATCAGCACGCGGTTCGCTGCTGGAAAATGATATTTTTATTTAATTCGGACGCATATTTTTAAAGTTACAGAGGTTTAAAAGTGCTGCCCCCCCTGATTTATCGAAGTTTTGACAGAAGGGGGGCGCTGCGGTGCGGCAGTGCTCAGTACGCATGCGCGGAATCTCATCACTCGCACCAAAACAATGGACGCCGTTAGCGGCGCCAGCCCGCGATCACCGGCTCACCTCTCCTCTCTCCCTTGCTTCTCTCCACTCTCCAACACCCGGGAGAACATTTCCCCGCTATCCCCCCCCCCCCCGGGCCTTTGAATGATGCGATCACCCGAAGCCACCCCCCCCAACGGACTTTTCAAAGATCCGATCACCCGCACCCCCCCCCCCCCCCGGGCCTTTAACTGATGCTAAGAGTGTGTCTGGGAGAGAGAAAATGGGGGGGGGGGCTGAGAATGGGGAATGGGACAACAGGGGTAGTGCGGAGGGGACTTGGTGGTGGGGGAAAGAGGGGTAATGGGAAAAGGGGAGGTCCATATCCCTCCCCTCTTCCCCCCCCTCCCTCCCCCATCTCTCCCCCCCCCTCCCTCCCTCCACAAATACCACCCCATCTCTCATCACCATCCCTCCACCCTCCATCCTCAACACATCCCTCCCTCCACCACTCTCTCAATTCACTCAACACCTCACTCCCCCAAACCTCACTCTCCAACCCTCCCCCCTTAACTCCCTCACCCCCTCCCGGATACAATGGACGGGCCAAAGGGGAGAGTGTGGGGAGAGTAAGAGTGGGGATGGGGGACGAGAGAATGGGAGAGTGGGGAATGGGCCCAACGGGCCCACTTGGTCTAGTATACTATTAAAACTCAGATCTTGTATGTATATATATATATTCCACTGATGTCGGCTGAATACGGCAATTCCGGCAAAACGGTGAACCGTAGCGCCACGATTTTTGTACCGCCTTAATCAGCATGCGGTTCGCTGCTGGAAAATGATATTTTTATTTAATTTTTCGAAGTTTTGACAGAAGGGGGGGGCGCTGCGGTGCGGATTTATTCTTCATTGTGATGTCACAATGCCCCTGTGAGATGAACTCGAGCAGACCCCCCCTTCCCCCCCCCCGTGGTATTCAGCATGTGACGTCACAATGCCCCTGTGCCTCTCCCTCCCCCTTCCCCCCTCCCCCTCCCCTACCTCCCCCCTCCCTCCCCCTCCCCCCCTTCCCCATCCCCCTCCCCTACCTCCCTCCCCCTCCCCCCCTTCCCCTCTCCCTCCCCCCTTCCCCCTCCCTTCCCCCTCCCCCCTTTCCCCCCTCCCCCCCTTTCCGCCCTCCCCTTCCCCCCTCCCTCCCTCCTCCCTCCTCCCTCCCTCCCCCTCCCCTACCTCCCCCCTCCCCCCTTCCCCTCTCCCTCCCCCTCCCCCCTTCCCCCCTCCCCCCTTTCCCCCCTCCCCTTCCCCCCTCCCTTCCCCCCTCCCTCCCCTCCTCCCTCCTCCCTCCCTCCCCCTTCCCTCCCTCCCCTCATCCCGGTTACAATGAATCCCTACGAGGACGGGCCCAACGGGGAAAGAGTGGTACTGGGAAAAGGGGAGAGCCCCCTCCCTCCCCCCTTCCCCCTCCCATCCCCCCCTCCCTCCCCCTCCCCCCTACCCCCCCTCCCCTCTCCCCCTCCCTCCCCCCCACCCCTACCCCCTCCCCCTTCCCCCCCTCCCCTCCCCCCCTCTCTCCCCCTCCCCTCCTCCCTCCTCCCTCCCTCCCCCTTCTTTCCCTCCCCTCCTCCCGGTTACAATGGAAACCCTACGAGGACGGGCCCAACGGGGAAAGAGGGGTACTGGGAAAAGGGGAGGTCCCCTCCCCCTTCCCCCTCCCTCCCACCCCCTCCCCCCTCCCCTCTCCCTCCCCTTCCCCCAACCTCTGCCCCCTTCCTCCCCCCCTCCTCTCCCCCCCTCTCCTCTCCCCCCCTCTCCTCTCCCCCCCTCTCCTCTCCCCCCTCTCCTCTCCCCCCTCTCCTCTCCCCCCCCTCTTCCTCTCCCCCTTCCCTCCCCACTCCCCCTCCCTTCCCCCCTCCCTTTCCCCTCCCTTCCCCCCTTCCCCCCTCCCCTCCCCCTCCTCCCTCCTCCCTCCCTCCCCCTTCCCTCCCTCCCCTCCTCCCGGTTACAATGGAATCCCTACGAGGACGGGCCCAACGGGGAAAGAGTGGTACTGGGAAAAGGGGAGAGCCCCCTCCCTCCCCCCTTCCCCCTCCCATCCCCCCTCCCTCCCCCTCCCTCCCCTACCCCCCTCCGCCTCCCTCCCTCCCCTCCCTCCCCCCTCCCTCCCCCTCACCCCTACCCCCTCACTCCCCTCTCCCCCCCTTCCCCCCTCCCCTCCCCCCCCTCCCCTCCCCCTCCCCTCCTCCCTCCACACCTCCCTCCTCCCTCCCTCCCCTCATCCCGGTTACAATGGAATCCCTACGAGGACGGGCCCAACGGGGAAAGAGTGGTACTGGGAAAAGGGGAGAGCCCCCTCCCTCCCCCCCTTCCCCCTCCCATCCCCCCTCCCTCCCCCTCCCCCCCCTACCCCCCTCCCCTCTCCCCCTCCCTCCCCCCCACCCCTACCCCCTCACTCCCCCCTTCCCCCCTCCCCTCCCCCCCTCTCTCCCCTCCCCCTCCTCACCTCCTCCCTCCCTCCCCCTTCCCTCCCTCCCCTCCTCCCGGTTACAATGGGAAACCCTACGAGGACGGGCCCAACGGGGAAAGAGGGGTACTGGGAAAAGGGGAGGTCCCCCTCCCCCTTCCCCCCTCCCTCCCACCCCCTCCCCCTCCCCCCTCCCCCTATCCCTCCCCTTCCCCCAACCTCTGCCCCCTTCCTCCCCCCTCCTCTCCCCCTCTCCTCTCCCCCCCTCTCCTCTCCCCCCCTCTCCTCTCCCCCCCTCTCCTCTCCCCCCCTCTCCTCTCCCCCCTCTCCTCTCCCCCCCTCTCCTCTCCCCCCCTCTCCTCTCCCCCTTCCCTCCCCACTCCCCCCTCCCTTCCCCCCCTCCCTTTCCCCTCCCTTCCCCCCCTTCCCCCCTCCCTTCCCCCCTCCCTCCCCTCCTCCCTCCCCTCCTCCCTCCTCCCTCCCTCCCCCTTCCCTCCCTCCCCTCCTCCCGGTTACAATGGAATCCCTACGAGGACGGGCCCAACGGGGAAAGAGTGGTACTGGGAAAAGGGGAGAGCTCCCCCCTTCCCCCTCCCATCCCCCCTCCCTCCCCTACCCCCCCTCCGCTCTCCCCCTCCCTCCCCCCTCCCTCACCCCTACCCCCTCACTCCCCCCTCCCCCCCTTCCCCCTCCCCTCCCCCCCTCCCTCCCCCTCCCCTCCTCCCTCCACACCTCCCTCCTCCCTCCCTCCCCCTTCCCTCCCTCCCCTCCTCCCGGTTACAATGGAAACCCTACGAGGACGGGCCCAACGGGGAAAGAGGGGTACTGGGAAAAGGGGAGGTCCCCCTCCCCCTTCCCCCCTCCCTCCCACCCCCTCCCCCCTCCCCTCCCCCCTCCCCTCCCCTCCCCTCTCCCTCCCCTTCCCCCCACCTCTGCCCCCTTCCTCCCCCCCTCCTCTCCCCCCCTCCTCTCCCCCCCCTCCTCTCCCCCCCTCTCCTCTCCCCCTCTCCTCTCTCCCCCTCTCCTCTCCCCCTTCCCTCCCCCCTCCCTTCCCCCCTCCCTTTCCCCTCCCTTCCCCCCTCCCTTACACCCTCCCTCCCCCTCTCCTCCCCTCTCCCCCCTCCCTCCCTCCCCACTCTCCTCTCCTCCCTACCTCATCCCTCCCTCCCTCCCTTCCCCGCAGCGCTGACCGCCGGGAAGTGTAGTCGCCGTCGCCTCTCCCGCTTCTGCTCTATAGATAAGATTAATTTCTTTTTCAACAAAGAATGCTGTTTATTTTAAAGTAAAATAGACACCTCTCCTCTCCTCTCTCCCCCCCTCTCCTCTCCTCTCTCCCCCCCCTCTCCTCTCCTCTCCCCCCTCTCCTCTCCCCCCTCTCCTCTCCCCCTCCACTCTTTCCTCTCCCCTCTCCTCTCCCCTCCCCCCCTCTCCTCTCCCCCCTCTCCTCTCCCCCCTCCTCTCCCCCCTCCTCCCCCCCCTCCTCCTCTCCTCCTCTCCCCCTCTCCCCCTCCCTCCTCCCCCCCTCCCTCCTCCCCCCCTCCCTCCTCCCCCCTTCCCCCCTCCCCCCCTCCCACCCCTCCCCCCCTCCCACCCCTCCCCCCCTCCCTCCCCTCCCCCCCTCCCTCCCTCCTCTCCACCCCCTTCCTCTCACCCCCCTCCTCTCCCCCTCCTCCTCTCCCCGAAGCGGAAGTGTAGTCGCCGTCGCCTCTCCCGCTGTTTGATTTCATTTATAACAAAGACATTTATTTAAAATGAGGAATGTGATTTTCATTAAGTTTGATTTTATTTATTTTAAAAAAGCTGCTGCTCTATAGATAAGTTTATTTCCTTTTCAACAAAGAACGCTGTTTATTTTAAAGTCAAAACGCGGTTTTTTTCATTGGGTTTCACCCTCCCTGTTAGCGCCCGATTGGTTGGGTCTTTACGTGGGGTACAGTGATTGGCTCCACCATCCCTGTTAGCGCCCGATTGGCTGGGTCTGTACGTGGGGGTGCAGTGATTGGCCCCACCCTCCCTGTTAGCGCCCGATTGGCTGGGTCTCTACGTGGGGTGCAGTGATTGGCTCCAACCTCACACTCGATGTGGGTGGAGCAGTTGATTTGAACTGACACCAACTGCCGTAACCAACAGTCCACCGTGCTGCTGCTGGTTGAGGACAGGCTCCAGCATCGCTCAGGAGGGCAGTTTAATTGAAATACAGAAAGAATATTTATAGATAAGTTTCTTATCATTTCCAACAGAAAAATTACATTTATTTTAAACGGTACGAGATTTCCATTGCATTTAATTTTATTTTTAAAAAAAGATAAAAGACAGAGATTTCATAGATAAGTTTACTTTCTTTTTTAACAAAAGAACATTTATTTCACATAAGTTTAATTTCTTTTTCAACAAAGAATGCTGTTTATTTTAAAGTAAAATAGACCCCTCTCCTCTCTCCCCCCTCTCCTCTCCTCTCTCCCCCACTCTCCTCTCCTCTCTCCCCTCTCCTCTCCCCCTCTCCTCTCCCCCTCTCCTCTCCCCCCTCTCCCCTCTCCTCTCCCCCCTCTTCTCTCCTCTCCCCTCTCTCCTCTCCCCTCTCTCCTCTCCCCCCTCTCCTCTCCCCCCTCTCCTCTCCCCCCCTCCTCCTCTCCCCCCTCCTCCCCCCTCCTCCTCTCCCCCCCTCCTCCCCCCCTCCTCCCCCCTCCTCCTCTCCCCCCTCCTCCCCCCCTCCCCCCCCTCCCCCCCTCCTCCCCCCCTCCCCCCCCCTCCCCCCCTCCCCCCCCTCCTCTCCCCGAAGCGGAAGTGTAGTCGCCGTCGCCTCTCCCGCTGTTTGATTTCATTTATAACAAAGACATTTATTTTAAATGAGGAATGTGATTTTCATTAAGTTTGATTTTATTTATTTTAAAAAAGCTGCTGCTCTATAGATAAGTTTATTTCCTTTTCAACAAAGAACTTATTTTAAAGTAAAAACGCGGTTTTTTTCATTGGGTTTCACCCTCCCTGTTAGCACCCGATTGGTTGGGTCTTTACGTGGTACCTCCCCTCCTCCCTCCACACCTCCCTCCCTCCCCCTTCCCTCCCTCCCCTCCTCCCGGTTACAATGGAAACCCTACGAGGACGGGCCCAACGGGGAAAGAGGGGTACTGGGAAAAGGGGAGTTCCCCCATCCTCCCCCCTTCCCCCCTCCCTCCCCCCTCCCTCCCCCCTCCCTCCACCTCCCCCCTTCCCCCCTTCCCCCCTCCCCTCCCCCCCTTTCCCTCCCCTCCTCCCTCCACACCTCCCTCCTCCCTCCCTCCCCCTCCCTCCCCGCCTCCCGGTTACAATGGAAACCCTACGAGGACGGGCACAACGGGGAAAGAGGGGTACTGGGAAAACAGGTGGTCCCCCTCCCTCCCCCCTCCACCCCTACCCCCTTCCCTCCCCTCTCCCTCCCCCTTTCACCCCTCTCCTCCCCCTCCCCTCCCCCCTCCCTCCCCCTCCCCTCCTCCCTCCACTCCTCCCTCCACTCCTCCCTCCCTCCCCCCTCCCTCCCCGCCTCCCGGTTACAATGGAAACCCTACAAGGACGGGCACAACGGGGAAAGAGGGGTACTGGGAAAAGGGGAGGTCCTCCTCCCTCCCCCCCTTCCCTCCCCCCTTCCCCCCTCCCCCTTCCCCCCTCCCCTCCCTCCCCTCACTCCCCCCTCCCCTCCCCCCTCCCATCCCACAACGGGGAAAGAGGGGTACTGGGAAAACAGGTGGTCCCCCTCCCTCCCCCCTCCCTCCCCGCCTCCCGGTTACAATGGAAACCCTACGAGGACGGGCCCAACGGGCCCACTTTGTCTAGTCTATCTATCTATCTATCTATCTATCTATCTATATACTACTAAAACTCAGATCTTGTGTTATATATATATATAACACTGATGTCGGCTGAATACGGCAATTCCGGCAAAACGGTGAACCGTAGCGCCACGATTTTTGTACCGCCTTAATCAGCATGCGGTTCGCTGCTGGAAAATGATATTTTTATTTAATTCGGACGCATATTTTTTAAGTTACAGAGGTTTAAAAGTGCTGCCCCCCCTGATTTATCGAAGTTTTGACAGAAGGGGGGCGCTGCGGTGCGGATTGTGATGTCACAATGCCCCTGTGAGATGGACTCGAGCTGACCCCCCTTCCCCCCCCCAGCGGTATTCAGCGTGTGACGTCACAATGCCCCTGTGCTACATTGTTGCGAAGAGCTGTCAAGTCAAGTCCATTTTATTTGTATAGCACATTTAAAAACAACCCACGTTGACCAAAGTGCTGTACATCTGATTAGGTACTAAGGAAAAAATGAAACATACAGTGGCACGCAAACAGTTCACAGCGCCTCCTCAATGAGCCTCAAACGCTAGGGAGTAGAAATAGGTTTTGAGCCTGGACTTAAAGGAGTCGATGGAGGGGGCAGTTCTGATGGGGAGAGGGATGCTCTTTCCACCCTCCCCCTCTCTCCCTCCCCCCTCCCCCCTTTCCCCCCTCCCCCCCTTTCCGCCCTCCCCTTCCACCCTCCCCTCCCCTCCCCCCTCCCTCCCCCTTCCCTCCCCCCACTCCCCTTCCCCCTTCCCCCTCCCCTCCTCCCTCCACACCTCCCTCCTCCCCCCCTCCCCCTTCCGTCCCTCCCCTTCTCCCGGTTACAATGTAAACCCTACGAGGACGGGCACAATGGGGAAAGAGGGGTACTGGGAAAAGGGGAGGTCCCCCTCCCTCCGCCCTTCCCCTCCCCCCTCCCTCCCCCTCCCCCTCTCTCCCTCCCCCTCCCCCTCTCTCCCTCCCCCCTTCCCCCCCTCCCCTTCCCCCCCTCCCCTCCCCTACCCCCTCCCTCCCCCTCCCCTCCTCCCTCCACACCTCTCTCTCTCCCCCTTCCCTCCCTCCCCTCCTCCCGGTTACAATGGAAACCCTACGAGGACGGGCCCAACGGGCACACTTGAGATGGGTGCTACAGTGAGAAGCACTATGTGACCGCGAATGTTTCAAAACAAGCACTTAAAAAGCACTTATCTCTTTTTAAAGTATATTTTTTTATTGCAAGTCACTTAACATACACAGATCAGCATTGGGCCCATATGCTCGTGGGCCACCGGGGCAAGTGTTTCGAAAAAAGCACTGAGAGTGTGTATGGGGAGAGAGAGAATGGGGGGGGGGTCTGTGAATGGGGACTGGGGACAACAGGGGTCGTTGCGGAGGGGGCTTGGTGGTGGGGGAAAGAGGGGTACTGGGAAAAGGGGAGGTCCCACTTCCCCCATCAACCCCTTCCTCCCCCCTCCTTCCCACCTCCATCCCCACTCCCTCCCCCCCTCCCTCCCCCCTCAATCCCAACCTCCATCACCACTCAGCCCCTAACTCCCCCCCTCCCTCCTTCCCTCCATCCCACCCTCCCCCACTCCCTCCCCCCTCCCTCCACCATTCCATCCCTCTCCCCCTCCCCCCTCCTTCCACCATCCCTCCACCCCTCCCGGTTACAATGGAAACCCTACAGGGACGGGCCCAACGGGGAAAGAGGGGTACTGGGAAAAGGGGAGATCCCCCTCCCTCCCCCCTTCCCCCTCCCTCCCCCCTCCCCCCTACCCCCCCTCCCCTCTCCCCCTCCCTCCCCCTACCCCTTCACTCCCCCCTTCCCCCCTCCCCTCCCTCCCCCCTCCTCCCTCCCTCCCCCTTCCCTCCCTCCCCTCCTCCCGGTTACAATGGAAACCCTACGAGGACGGGCCCAACGGGGAAAGAGGGGTACTGGGAAAAGGGGAGATCCCCCTCCCTCCCTCCCCCCTCACTCCCCCTTACCTCCCCCCTACCCCCCTCCCTCCCCTCTCCCTCCCTCCTCCCCCCTTCCCCCCCTCCCCTCCCCCTCCCCTCCCCTCCTCCCTCCACACCTCCCTCCTCCCTCCCTCCCCCTCCCCTCCCTCCCCTCCTCCCGGTTACAATGGAAACCCTACGAGCACGGGCCCAATGGGGAAAGAGGGGTACTGGGAAAAGGGGAGGTCCCCCTCCCTCCCCCCTCACTCCCTTCTCCCTCCCCCCTCCCTCCCCCTCCCCTTCCCCCCTCCCTCCCCTTCCCCCCTCCCCTCCCTCCCCCCTACCCCCTTCCCTCCCCTCTCCCTCCCTCCCTTCCCCCCTCCCCTCCCCCCCTCCCTCCCCCTCCCCTCCCCCCTCCACACCTCCCTACTCCCTCCCTCCCCCTTCCCTACCCCCACTCCCCTCCCGGTTACAATGGAAACCCTACGAGGACGGGCCCAACGGGCACACTTGTTCTAGTATACTACTAAAACTCAGATCTTGTGTTATATATATATATAACACTGATGTCGGCTGAATACGGCAATTCCGGCAAAACGGTGAACCGTAGCGCCACGATTTTTGTACCGCCTTAATCAGCATGCGGTTCGCTGCTGGAAAATGATATTTTTATTTAATTCGGACGCATATTTTTTAAGTTACAGAGGTTTAAAAGTGCTGCCCCCCCTGATTTATCGAAGTTTTGACAGAAGGGGGGCGCTGCGGTGCGGATTGTGATGTCACAATGCCCCTGTGAGATGGACTCGAGCTGACCCCCCTTCCCCCCCCCAGCGGTATTCAGCGTGTGACGTCACAATGCCCCTGTGCTACATTGTTGCGAAGAGCTGTCAAGTCAAGTCCATTTTATTTGTATAGCACATTTAAAAACAACCCACGTTGACCAAAGTGCTGTACATCTGATTAGGTACTAAGGAAAAAATGAAACATACAGTGGCACGCAAACAGTTCACAGCGCCTCCTCAATGAGCCTCAAACGCTAGGGAGTAGAAATAGGTTTTGAGCCTGGACTTAAAGGAGTCGATGGAGGGGGCAGTTCTGATGGGGAGAGGGATGCTCTTTCCACCCTCCCCCTCTCTCCCTCCCCCCTCCCCCCTTTCCCCCCTCCCCCCCTTTCCGCCCTCCCCTTCCACCCTCCCCTCCCCTCCCCCCTCCCTCCCCCTTCCCTCCCCCCACTCCCCTTCCCCCTTCCCCCTCCCCTCCTCCCTCCACACCTCCCTCCTCCCCCCCTCCCCCTTCCCTCCCTCCCCTTCTCCCGGTTACAATGTAAACCCTACGAGGACGGGCACAATGGGGAAAGAGGGGTACTGGGAAAAGGGGAGGTCCCCCTCCCTCCGCCCTTCCCCTCCCCCCTCCCTCCCCCTCCCCCTCTCTCCCTCCCCCTCCCCCTCTCTCCCTCCCCCCTTCCCCCCCTCCCCTTCCCCCCCTCCCCTCCCCTACCCCCTCCCTCCCCCTCCCCTCCTCCCTCCACACCTCTCTCTCTCCCCCTTCCCTCCCTCCCCTCCTCCCGGTTACAATGGAAACCCTACGAGGACGGGCCCAACGGGCACACTTGAGATGGGTGCTACAGTGAGAAGCACTATGTGACCGCGAATGTTTCAAAACAAGCACTTAAAAAGCACTTATCTCTTTTTAAAGTATATTTTTTTATTGCAAGTCACTTAACATACACAGATCAGCATTGGGCCCATATGCTCGTGGGCCACCGGGGCAAGTGTTTCGAAAAAAGCACTGAGAGTGTGTATGGGGAGAGAGAGAATGGGGGGGGGGTCTGTGAATGGGGACTGGGGACAACAGGGGTCGTTGCGGAGGGGGCTTGGTGGTGGGGGAAAGAGGGGTACTGGGAAAAGGGGAGGTCCCACTTCCCCCATCAACCCCTTCCTCCCCCCTCCTTCCCACCTCCATCCCCACTCCCTCCCCCCCTCCCTCCCCCCTCAATCCCAACCTCCATCACCACTCAGCCCCTAACTCCCCCCCTCCCTCCTTCCCTCCATCCCACCCTCCCCCACTCCCTCCCCCCTCCCTCCACCATTCCATCCCTCTCCCCCTCCCCCCTCCTTCCACCATCCCTCCACCCCTCCCGGTTACAATGGAAACCCTACAGGGACGGGCCCAACGGGGAAAGAGGGGTACTGGGAAAAGGGGAGATCCCCCTCCCTCCCCCCTTCCCCCTCCCTCCCCCCTCCCCCCTACCCCCCCTCCCCTCTCCCCCTCCCTCCCCCTACCCCTTCACTCCCCCCTTCCCCCCTCCCCTCCCTCCCCCCTCCTCCCTCCCTCCCCCTTCCCTCCCTCCCCTCCTCCCGGTTACAATGGAAACCCTACGAGGACGGGCCCAACGGGGAAAGAGGGGTACTGGGAAAAGGGGAGATCCCCCTCCCTCCCTCCCCCCTCACTCCCCCTTACCTCCCCCCTACCCCCCTCCCTCCCCTCTCCCTCCCTCCTCCCCCCTTTCCCCCCTCCCCTCCCCCTCCCCTCCCCTCCTCCCTCCACACCTCCCTCCTCCCTCCCTCCCCCTCCCCTCCCTCCCCTCCTCCCGGTTACAATGGAAACCCTACGAGCACGGGCCCAATGGGGAAAGAGGGGTACTGGGAAAAGGGGAGGTCCCCCTCCCTCCCCCCTCACTCCCTTCTCCCTCCCCCCTCCCTCCCCCTCCCCTTCCCCCCTCCCTCCCCTTCCCCCCTCCCCTCCCTCCCCCCTACCCCCTTCCCTCCCCTCTCCCTCCCTCCCTTCCCCCCTCCCCTCCCCCCCTCCCTCCCCCTCCCCTCCCCCCTCCACACCTCCCTACTCCCTCCCTCCCCCTTCCCTACCCCCACTCCCCTCCCGGTTACAATGGAAACCCTACGAGGACGGGCCCAACGGGCACACTTGTTCTAGTATACTACTAAAACTCAGATCTTGAAGCGGAGTTTGTATGTATATTCCACTGATGAGGCTGAAGGCAATTCCGACAAAACGGTGAACCTTAGCGCCACGATTTTTGAACCGCCTTAATCAGCATGCGGTTCGCTGCTGGAAAATGATATTTTTATTTAATTCGGACGCATATTTTTGAAGTTACAGAGGTTTAAAAGTGCTGCCCCCCCTGATTTATCGAAGTTTTGACAGAAGGGGGGCGCTGCGGTGCGGATTTATTCTTCATTGTGATGTCACAATGCCCCTGTGAGATGAACTCGAGCAGACCCCCCTTCCCCCCCCCCCCCGTGGTATTCATCGTGTGACGTCACAATGTCCCCCTCCCCCCTCCCCCTTCCCCCCTCCCTCCCACCCCCTCCCCCCTCCCCTCCCCTCCCCTCTCCCTCCCCTTCCCCCCACCTCTGCCCCCTTCCTCCCCCCCCTCCTCGCCCCCCCTCCTCTCCCCACCCTCTCCTCTCCCCCCTCTCCTCTCCCCCCCTCTCCTCTCCCCCCCTCTCCTCTCCCCCCTCTCCTCTCCCCCCTCTCCTCTCCCCCCTCTCCTCTCCCCCCCTCTCCCCCTTCCCTCCCCCCTCCCCCTCCCTTCCCCCCTCCCTTTCCCCTCCCTTCCCCCCCCTTCCCCCCTCCCTTACACCCTCTCCTCCCCTACGAGGAAACCCTACGAGGACGGGCCCAACGGGGAAAGAGGGGTACTGGGAAAAGGGGAGGTCCCCCTCCCCCTTCCCCCCTCCCTCCCACCCCCTCCCCCCTCCCCTCCCCCCTCCCCTCCCCTCCCCTCTCCCTCCCCTTCCCCCCACCTCTGCCCCCTTCCTCCCCCCCCTCCTCTCCCCCCCTCCTCTCCCCCCTCTCCTCTCCCCCCTCTCCTCTCCCCCCCTCTCCTCTCCCCCCTCTCCTCTCCCCCCTCTCCTCTCCCCCCTCTCCTCTCCCCCCTCTACTCTCCCCCCCTCTCCTCTCCCCCCTTCCCTCCCCCCTCCCCCTCCCTTCCCCCCTCCCTTTCCCCTCCCTTCCCCCCCTTCCCCCCTCCCTTACACCCTCTCCTCCCGCCCCCTTTCTCCCCCCCTCCTCTCCCCCCCTCCTCTCCCCCCCCTCTCCTCTCACCCCTCTCCTCTCCCCCCTCTCCTCTCCCCCCCTCTCCTCTCCCCCCCTCTCCTCTCCCCCCTCTCCTCTCCCCCCTCTCCTCTCCCCCCTCTCCTCTCCCCCCCTCTCCTCTCCCCCTTCCCTCCCCCCTCCCCCTCCCTTCCCCCCTCCCTTTCCCCTCCCTTCCCCCCCTTCCCCCCTCCCTTACACCCTCTCCTCCCCTCTCCCCCTCCCTCCCTCCCCACTCTCCTCTCCTCCCTACCTCATCCCTCCCTCCCTCCCTTCCCCGCAGCGCTGACCGCCGGGAAGTGTAGTCGCCGTCGCCTCTCCCGCTTCTGCTCTATAGATAAGATTAATTTCTTTTTCAAAAAAGAATGCTGTTTATTTTAAAGTAAAATAGACACCTCTCCTCTCTCCCCCCTCTCCTCTCCTCCCCCCTCTCCTCTCCTCTCCCCCTCTCCTCTCCCCCCTCTCCCCTCTCCTCTCCCCCCTCTCCACTCCCCCTCCACTCTTTCCTCTCCCCTCTCCTCTCCCCTCCCCCCTCTCCTCTCCCCCTCTCCTCTCCCCTCTCCTCTCCCCCCTCCTCCCCCCCTCCTCCCCCCCTCCTCCTCTCCCCCCTCCTCCTCTCCCCCCTCCTCCTCTCCCCCCCTCCTCCTCTCCCCCCCTCCTCCTCTCCCCCTCCCTCCTCTCCCCCTCCCTCCTCCCCCTCCTCTCCCCCTCCCTCCTCCCCCCTCCCTCCTCCCCCCCTCCCTCCTCCCCCCTCCCCCCCTCCCCCCCTCCCTCCTCCCCACCTCCCCCCCTCCCCCCTCCCCCCCTCCTCTCCCCCCCCTCCTCTCCCCCCCCCTCCTCTCCCCCCCCTCCTCTCCCCCCCCCTCCTCTCCCCCCCCCTCCTCTCCCCCCCCCTCCTCTCCGCCCCCTCCTCTCCCCCCCCTCCTCTCCCCCTCCTCTCCCCCTCCTCTCCCCTCCTCTCCCCCTCCTCTCCCCCTCCTCCTCTCCCCCCCCTCCTCTCTCCCCCCCCTCCTCTCCCCCTCCTCCTCTCCCCGAAGCGGAAGTGTAGTCGCCGTCGCCTCTCCCGCTGTTTGATTTCATTTATAACAAAGACATTTATTTAAAATGAGGAATGTGATTTTCATTAAGTTTGATTTTATTTATTTTAAAAAAGCTGCTGCTCTATAGATAAGTTTATTTCCTTTTCAACAAAGAACGCTGTTTATTTTAAAGTAAAAACGCGGTTCTATTCATTGGGTTTCACCCTCCCTGTTAGCGCCCGATTGGTTGGGTCTTTACGTGGGGTACAGTGATTGGCTCCACCATCCCTGTTAGCACCCGATTGGCTGGGTCTCTACGTGGGGTGCAGTGATTGGCTCCACCCTCCCTGTTAGCGCCCGATTGGCTGGGTCTCTACGTGGGGTGCAGTGATTGGCTCCAACCTCACACTCGATGTGGGTGGAGCAGTTGATTTGAACTGACACCAACTGCCGTAACCAACAGTCCACCGTGCTGCTGCTGCTGGTTGAGGACAGGCTCCAGCATCGCTTAGGAGGGCAGTTTAATTGAAATACAGAAAGAATATTTATAGATAAGTTTCTTATCATTTCCAACAGAAAAATTACATTTATTTTAAATGGTACGAGATTTCCATTGCATTTAATTTTATTTTTTAAAAAAAGATAAAAGACAGAGATTTCATAGATAAGTTTACTTTCTTTTTTAACAAAAGAACATTTATTTCACATAAGTTTAATTTCATTTATAACAAAGACATAAGCTGCTGCTCTATAGATAAGTTTAATTTCTTTTTCAACAAAGAATGCTGTTTATTTTAAAGTAAAATAGACCCCTCTCCTCTCTCCCCCCTCTCCTCTCCTCTCTCCCCTCTCCTCTCCCCCTCTCCCCCCCCTCTCCCCTCTCCTCTCCCCCTCTCCCCCCTCTCCCCTCTCCCCTCTCCTCTCCCCCCTCTCCTCTCCCCCTCCCCTCTCCTCTCCCCCTCCCCTCTCCTCTCCCCCCTCTCCCTCTCCTCTCCCCCTCCCCCTCTCCTCTCCCCCTCTCCTCTCCCCCCTCTCCTCTCCCCCCTCTCCTCTCCCCCTCTCCTCTCCCCCCTCTCCTCTCCCCCCCTCTCCCCCCTCTCCTCTCCCCCCTCTCCCTTCTCCTCTCCCCCCTCTCCTCTCCCCCTCCCCTCTCTCCTCTCCCCTCTCCTCTCCCCCCTCTCCTCCCCCCCTCCTTCCCCCCCTCCTCCTCCCCCCCTCCTCCTCCCCCCCCTCCTCCTCCCCCCTCCTCCTCTCCCCCCCTCCTCCTCTCCCCCCCTCCTCCTCTCCCTCCCCTCCTCCTCTCCCTCCCCTCCTCTCCCCCCCTCCCCCCCCTCCTCTCCCCCCCCTCCCCTCCTCTCCCCTCCTCTCCCCCCCTCCTCTCCCCTCCTCTCCCCCCTCCTCTCCCCTCCTCTCCCCCCTCCTCTCCCCGAAGCGGAAGTGTAGTCGCCGTCGCCTCTCCCGCTGTTTGATTTCATTTATAACAAAGACATTTATTTAAAATGAGGAATGTGATTTTCATTAAGTTTGATTTTATTTATTTTAAAAAAGCTGCTGCTCTATAGATAAGTTTATTTCCTTTTCAACAAAGAACGCTGTTTATTTTAAAGTAAAAACGCGGTTTTTTTCATTGGGTTTCACCCTCCCTGTTAGCGCCCGATTGGTTGGGTCTTTACTTGGGGTACAGTGATTGGCTCCACCATCCCTGTTAGCACCCGATTGGCTGGGTCTGTACGTGGGGTGCAGTGATTGGCTCCACCCTCCCTGTTAGCGCCCGATTGGCTGGGTCTCTACGTGGGGTGCAGTGATTGGCTCCAACCTCACACTCGATGTGGGTGGAGCAGTTGATTTGAACTGACACCAACTGCCGTAACCAACAGTCCACCGTGCTGCTGCTGCTGGTTGAGGACAGGCTCCAGCATCGCTCAGGAGGGCAGTTTAATCCAAATACAGAAAGAATATTTATAGATAAGTTTCTTATCATTTCCAACAGAAAAATTACTTTTATTTTAAACGGTACGAGATTTCCATTGCATTTAATTTTATTTTTAAAAAAAAGATAAAAGACAGAGATTTCATAGATAAGTTTACTTTCTTTTTTAACAAAAGAACATTTATTTCACATAAGTTTAATTTCATTTATAACAAAGACATAAGCTGCTGCTCTATAGATAAGTTTAATTTCTTTTTCAACAAAGGATGCTGTTTATTTTAAAGTAAAATAGGCCCCTCTCCTCTCTCCCCCCCTCTCCTCTCCTCTCTCCCCCCCTCTCCTCTCCTCTCCCCCCTCTCCTCTCCCCCCTCTCCTCTCCTCTCCCCCCTCTCCTCTCCCCCTCTCCCCTCTCCTCTCCCCTCTCCTCTCCCCTCTCCCCCCTCTCCTCTCCCCCCTCTCCTCTCCCCCTCTCCTCTCCCCCCTCTCCCCTCTCCTCTCCCCTCTCCTCTCCCCCCTCTCCTCCTCCCCTCTCTCCTCTCCCCTCTCCTCTCCCCCCTCTCCCCTCCCCCCCTCTCCTCTCCCCCCTCTCCTCTCCCCTCCCTCCTCCCTCCCCCTCCCTCCCCCCCTACCCCCCCTCCCCCTCCCTCCCCCTACCCCCCTCCCCTCTCCCCCTCCCTCCCCCCTCCCTCCCCCCTCCCTCCCCCTCACCCCTACCCCCTCACTCCCCCCTCCCCCCCTCCCCTCCCTCCCCCTCCCCTCCTCCCTCCACACCTCCCTCCTCCCTCCCTCCCCCTTCCCTCCCTCCCCTCCTCCCGGTTACAATGGAAACCCTACGAGGACGGGCCCAACGGGGAAAGAGGAGTACTGGGAAAAGGGGAGGTCCCCCTCCCACCCCCTTCCCCCACCCCCTTCCCCCTCCCCTCCCCCCTCCCCTCCCCTCTCCCTCCCCATCCCTCCCCCCTACCCCCCTCCCTCCCCCCTCCCTCCCCTCCCCTCCTCCCTCCACACCTCCCTCCTCCCTCCCTCCCCCTTCCCGCCCTCCCCTCCTCCCGGTTACAATGGAAACCCTACGAGGACGGGCCCAACGGGGAAAGAGGGGTACTGGGAAAAGGGGAGGTCCCCATCCCTCCCTCCCCCCTACCCACCTCCCTCCCCTCTCCCTCCCCCCCTTCCCTCCTCCCTTCCCCCATCCCCTCCCCCCTCCCATCCCCCCCTCTCCCCCCTCCCTCCCCCCTCCCCCCTCCCCCCCTCCCCTTCCCTCCCCCAACCCTCCCCCTTTCCTCCCCTCCCGGTTACAATGGAAACCCTACGAGGACGGGCCCAACGGGCCCACTTGGTCTAGTATACTACTAAAACTCAGATCTTGTAGCGTTGTATATATATTCCACTGATGTCGGCTGAATACGGCAATTCCGGCAAAACGGTGAACCGTAGCGCCACGATTTTTGAACTGCCTTAATCAGCATGCGGTTCGCTGCTGGAAAATGATATGTTTATTTAATTCGGACGCATATTTTTTAAGTTACAGAGGTTTAAAAGTGCTGCCCCCCCTCATTTATCGAAGTTTTGACAGAAGGGGGGCGCTGCGGTGCGGCAGTGCTCAGTACGCATGCGCGGAATCTCCTCACTCTGTACTCAACACGCATGCGCGGCATCTCCTCACACGCACCAAAACAATGGACGCCGTTAGCGGCGCCAGCCCGCGATCACCGGCTCACCTCTCCTCTCTCCCCTTGCTTCTCTCCTCTCTCCCACACCCGGGAGAACATCTCCCCGCTATCCCCCCCCCCCGGGCCTTTGAATGATGAGATCTCCCGAAGCCCCCCCCCACCGGACTTTTCACAGATCCGATCACCCGCACCCCCCCCCCCCGGGCCTTTAACTGATGCTAAGAGTGTGTCTGGGGGAGAGAAAATGGGGGGGGGGGGGCTGAGAATGGGGAATGGGACAACAGGGGTAGTGCGGAGGGGAATTGGTGGTGGGGGAAAGAGGGGTACTGGGAAAAGGGGAGGTCCATATCCCTCCCCTCTCCCCCATCCCTCCCTCCCCCCTCTCTCCCCCCCCTCCCTCCTTACCACCCCATCTCTCATCACCCTCCCCCCCTCCCTCCACCCTCCATCCTCAACACATCCCTCCCTCCACCACTCCCTCCCCCTAGATCACTCCACACCTCCCTCCCCCAAACCTCCATCTCCCTCCCTCCCCCCTTCACTCCCTCCCCCCCTCACGGATACAATGGAAACCATAAGAGGACGGGCCAAAGGGGAGAGTGTGGGGAGAGTAAGAGTGGGGATGGGGGACGAGAGAATGGGGGAGTGGGGAATGGGCCCAACGGGCCCACTTTGTCTAGTATATACCACTAAAACTCAGATCTTGTAGCGTTGTATATGTATTCCACTGATGTCGGCTGAATACGGCAATTCCGGCAAAACGGTGAACCGTAGCGCCACGATTTTTGAACCGCCTTAATCAGCATGCGGTTCGCTGCTGGAAAATGATATTTTTATTTAATTCGGACGCATATTTTTTAAGTTACAGAGGTCTAAAAGTGCTGCCCCCCCTGATTTATCGAAGTTTTGACAGAAGGGGGGCGCTGCGGTCCGGCAGTGCTCAGTACGCATGCGCGGAATCTCCTCACTCTGTACTCAGCACGCATGCGCGGCATCTCCTCACTCGCACCAAAACAATGGACGCCGTTAGCGGCGCCAGCCCGCGATCACCGGCTCACCTCTCCTCTCTCCCCTTGCTTCTCTCCTCTCTCCCACACCCGGGAGAACATCTCCCCGCTATCCCCCCCCCCCCGGGCCTTTGAATGATGCGATCTCCCGAAGCCCCCCCCCCACCGGACTTTTCACTGATCCGATCACCCGCAACCCCCCCCCCCCCCACCCCGGGCCATTAACTGATGCTAAGAGAGTGTCTGGGGGAGAGAAAATGGGGGGGGGGCTGAGAATGGGAAATGGGACAACAGGGGTAGTGCGGAGGGGAATTGGTGGTGGGGGAAAGAGGGGTACTGGGAAAAGGGGAGGTCCATATCCCTCCCCTCTCCCCCATCCCTCCCTCCCCCCTCTCTCCCCCCCCCCTCCCTCCCTCCACAAATACCACCCCATCTCTCATCACCCTCCCCCCTCCCTCCACCCTCCATCCTCAACACATCCCTCCCTCCACCACTCCCTCACCCTCGATCACTCCACACCTCCCTCCCCCAAACCTCACTCTCCCTCCCTTCCCCCTTCACTTCCTCACCCCCTCCCGGATACAATGGAAACCCTAAGAGGACGGGCCAAAGGGGAGAGTGTGGGGAGAGTAAGAGTGGGGATGGGGGACGAGAGAATGGGGGAGTGGGGAATGGGCCCACTTTGTCTAGTCTATCTATCTATCTATATACTACTAAAACTCAGATCTTGTGTTATATATATATATAACACTGATGTCGGCTGAATACGGCAATTCCGGCAAAACGGTGAACCGTAGCGCCACGATTTTTGTACCGCCTTAATCAGCATGCGGTTCGCTGCTGGAAAATGATATTTGTATTTAATTCGGACGCATATTTTTTAAGTTACAGAGGTTTAAAAGTGCTGCCCCCCCTGATTTATCGAAGTTTTGACAGAAGGGGGGCGCTGCGGTGCGGATTGTGATGTCACAATGCCCCTGTGAGATGGACTCGAGCTGACCCCCCTTCCCCCCCCCCAGCGGTATTCAGCGTGTGACGTCACAATGCCCCTGTGCTACATTGTTGCGAAGAGCTGTCAAGTCAAGTCCATTTTATTTGTATAGCACATTTAAAAACAACCCACGTTGACCAAAGTGCTGTACATCTGATTAGGTACTAAGGAAAAAATGAAACATACAGTGGCACGCAAACAGTTCACAGCGCCTCCTCAATGAGCCTCAAACGCTAGGGAGTAGAAATAGGTTTTGAGCCTGGACTTAAAGGAGTCGATGGAGGGGGCAGTTCTGATGGGGAGAGGGATGCTCTTTCCACCCTCCCCCTCTCTCCCTCCCCTTTCCCCCCTCCCCCCCTTTCCGCCCTCCCCTTCCACCCTCCCCTCCCCTCCCCCCTCCCTCCCCCTTCCCTCCCCCCACTCCCCTTCCCCCTTCCCCCTCCCCTCCTCCCTCCACACCTCCCTCCTCCCCCCCTCCCCCTTCCCTCCCTCCCCTTCTCCCGGTTACAATGTAAACCCTACGAGGACGGGCACAATGGGGAAAGAGGGGTACTGGGAAAAGGGGAGGTCCCCCTCCCTCCGCCCTTCCCCTCCCCCTCCCTCCCCCTCCCCCTCTCTCCCTCCCCCTCCCCCTCTCTCCCTCCCCCCTTCCCCCCCCTCCCCTTCCCCCCCTCCCCTCCCCTACCCCCTCCCTCCCCCTCCCCTCCTCCCTCCACACCTCTCTCTCTCCCCCTTCCCTCCCTCCCCTCCTCCCGGTTACAATGGAAACCCTACGAGGACGGGCCCAACGGGCACACTTGAGATGGGTGCTACAGTGAGAAGCACTATGTGACCGCGAATGTTTCAAAACAAGCACTTAAAAAGCACTTATCTCTTTTTAAAGTATATTTTTTTATTGCAAGTCACTTAACATACACAGATCAGCATTGGGCCCATATGCTCGTGGGCCACCGGGGCAAGTGTTTCGAAAAAAGCACTGAGAGTGTGTATGGGGAGAGAGAGAATGGGGGGGGGGTCTGTGAATGGGGACTGGGGACAACAGGGGTCGTTGCGGAGGGGGCTTGGTGGTGGGGGAAAGAGGGGTACTGGGAAAAGGGGAGGTCCCACTTCCCCCATCAACCCCTTCCTCCCCCCTCCTTCCCACCTCCATCCCCACTCCCTCCCCCCCTCCCTCCCCCCTCAATCCCAACCTCCATCACCACTCAGCCCCTAACTCCCCCCCTCCCTCCTTCCCTCCATCCCACCCTCCCCCACTCCCTCCCCCCTCCCTCCACCATTCCATCCCTCTCCCCCTCCCCCCTCCTTCCACCATCCCTCCACCCCTCCCGGTTACAATGGAAACCCTACAGGGACGGGCCCAACGGGGAAAGAGGGGTACTGGGAAAAGGGGAGATCCCCCTCCCTCCCCCCTTCCCCCTCCCTCCCCCCTCCCCCCTACCCCCCCTCCCCTCTCCCCCTCCCTCCCCCTACCCCTTCACTCCCCCCTTCCCCCCTCCCCTCCCTCCCCCCTCCTCCCTCCCTCCCCCTTCCCTCCCTCCCCTCCTCCCGGTTACAATGGAAACCCTACGAGGACGGGCCCAACGGGGAAAGAGGGGTACTGGGAAAAGGGGAGATCCCCCTCCCTCCCTCCCCCCTCACTCCCCCTTACCTCCCCCCTACCCCCCTCCCTCCCCTCTCCCTCCCTCCTCCCCCCTTCCCCCCCTCCCCTCCCCCTCCCCTCCCCTCCTCCCTCCACACCTCCCTCCTCCCTCCCTCCCCCTCCCCTCCCTCCCCTCCTCCCGGTTACAATGGAAACCCTACGAGCACGGGCCCAATGGGGAAAGAGGGGTACTGGGAAAAGGGGAGGTCCCCCTCCCTCCCCCCTCACTCCCTTCTCCCTCCCCCCTCCCTCCCCCTCCCCTTCCCCCCTCCCTCCCCTTCCCCCCTCCCCTCCCTCCCCCTCCCCCCTACCCCCTTCCCTCCCCTCTACCTCCCTCCCTTCCCCCCTCCCCTCCCCCCCTCCCTCCCCCTCCCCTCCCCCCTCCACACCTCCCTACTCCCTCCCTCCCCCTTCCCTACCCCCACTCCCCTCCCGGTTACAATGGAAACCCTACGAGGACGGGCCCAACGGGCACACTTGTTCTAGTATACTACTAAAACTCAGATCTTGAAGCGGAGTTTGTATGTATATTCCACTGATGAGGCTGAAGGCAATTCCGACAAAACGGTGAACCGTAGCGCCACGATTTTTGAACCGCCTTAATCAGCATGCGGTTCGCTGCTGGAAAATGATATTTTTATTTAATTCGGACGCATATTTTTGAAGTTACAGAGGTTTAAAAGTGCTGCCCCCCCTGATTTATCGAAGTTTTGACAGAAGGGGGGCGCTGCGGTGCGGATTTATTCTTCATTGTGATGTCACAATGCCCCTGTGAGATGAACTCGAGCAGACCCCCCTTCCCCCCCCCGTGGTATTCATCATGTGACGTCACAATGTCCCCCTCCCCCCTCCCCCTTCCCCCCTCCCTCCCACCCCCTCCCCCCTCCCCTCCCCTCCCCTCTCCCTCCCCTTCCCCCCACCTCTGCCCCCTTCCTCCCCCCCCTCCTCGCCCCCCCTCCTCTCCCCCACCCTCTCCTCTCCCCCCTCTCCTCTCCCCCCCTCTCCTCTCCCCCCCTCTCCTCTCCCCCCCTCTCCTCTCCCCCCCTCTCCTCTCCCCCCTCTCCTCTCCCCCCCTCTCCCCCTTCCCTCCCCCCTCCCCCTCCCTTCCCCCCTCCCTTTCCCCTCCCTTCCCCCCCCTTCCCCCCTCCCTTACACCCTCTCCTCCCCTACGAGGAAACCCTACGAGGACGGGCCCAATGGGGAAAGAGGGGTACTGGGAAAAGGGGAGGTCCCCCTCCCCCTTCCCCCCTCCCTCCCACCCCCTCCCCCCTCCCCTCCCCCCTCCCCTCCCCTCTCCCTCCCCTTCCCCCCACCTCTGCCCCCTTCCTCCCCCCCCTCCTCTCCCCCCCTCCTCTCCCCCCCTCTCCTCTCCCCCCTCTCCTCTCCCCCCTCTCCTCTCCCCCCCTCTCCTCTCCCCCCTCTCCTCTCCCCCCTCTCCTCTCCCCCCTCTCCTCTCCCCCCTCTCCTCTCCCCCCCTCTCCTCTCCCCCCCTTCCCTCCCCCCTCCCCCTCCCTTCCCCCCTCCCTTTCCCCTCCCTTCCCCCCCTTCCCCCCTCCCTTACACCCTCTCCTCCCGCCCCCTTCCTCCCCCCCTCCTCTCCCCCCCTCCTCTCCCCCCCCTCTCCTCTCCCCCCTCTCCTCTCCCCCCTCTCCTCTCCCCCCTCTCCTCTCCCCCCCTCTCCTCTCCCCCCTCTCCTCTCCCCCCTCTCCTCTCCCCCCTCTCCTCTCCCCCCCTCTCCTCTCCCCCTTCCCTCCCCCCTCCCCCTCCCTTCCCCCCTCCCTTTCCCCTCCCTTCCCCCCCTTCCCCCCTCCCTTACACCCTCTCCTCCCCTCTCCCCTCCCTCCCTCCCCACTCTCCTCTCCTCCCTACCTCATCCCTCCCTCCCTCCCTTCCCCGCAGCGCTGACCGCCGGGAAGTGTAGTCGCCGTCGCCTCTCCCGCTTCTGCTCTATAGATAAGATTAATTTCTTTTTCAAAAAAGAATGCTGTTTATTTTAAAGTAAAATAGACACCTCTCCTCTCTCCCCCCTCTCCTCTCCTCCCCCCTCTCCTCTCCTCTCCCCCTCTCCTCTCCCCCCTCTCCCCTCTCCTCTCCCCCCTCTCCACTCCCCCTCCACTCTTTCCTCTCCCCTCTCCTCTCCCCTCTCCCCTCTCCTCTCCCCCTCTCCTCTCCCCTCTCCTCTCCCCCCTCCTCCTCTCCCCCCCTCCTCCTCTCCCCCCCTCCTCCTCTCCCCCCCTCCTCCTCTCCCCCTCCCTCCTCTCCCCCTCCCTCCTCCCCCTCCTCTCCCCCTCCCTCCTCCCCCCTCCCTCCTCCCCCCTCCCTCCTCCCCCCCTCCCTCCTCCCCCCTCCCCCCCTCCCCCCCTCCCTCCTCCCCCCCTCCCCCCCTCCCCCCTCCCCCCCTCCTCTCCCCCCCCTCCTCTCCCCCCCCTCCTCTCCCCCCCCTCCTCTCCCCCCCCTCCTCTCCCCCCCCCTCCTATCCCCCCCCCTCCTCTCCCCCCCCTCCTCTCCCCCCCCTCCTCTCCCCCTCCTCTCCCCCTCCTCTCCCCTCCTCTCCCCCTCCTCTCCCCCTCCTCCTCTCCCCCCCCTCCTCTCTCCCCCCCCTCCTCTCCCCCTCCTCCTCTCCCCGAAGCGGAAGTGTAGTCGCCGTCGCCTCTCCCGCTGTTTGATTTCATTTATAACAAAGACATTTATTTAAAATGAGGAATGTGATTTTCATTAAGTTTGATTTTATTTATTTTAAAAAAGCTGCTGCTCTATAGATAAGTTTATTTCCTTTTCAACAAAGAACGCTGTTTATTTTAAAGTAAAAACGCGGTTCTATTCATTGGGTTTCACCCTCCCTGTTAGCGCCCGATTGGTTGGGTCTTTACGTGGGGTACAGTGATTGGCTCCACCATCCCTGTTAGCACCCGATTGGCTGGGTCTCTACGTGGGGTGCAGTGATTGGCTCCACCCTCCCTGTTAGCGCCCGATTGGCTGGGTCTCTACGTGGGGTGCAGTGATTGGCTCCAACCTCACACTCGATGTGGGTGGAGCAGTTGATTTGAACTGACACCAACTGCCGTAACCAACAGTCCACCGTGCTGCTGCTGCTGGTTGAGGACAGGCTCCAGCATCGCTTAGGAGGGCAGTTTAATTGAAATACAGAAAGAATATTTATAGATAAGTTTCTTATCATTTCCAACAGAAAAATTACATTTATTTTAAATGGTACGAGATTTCCATTGCATTTAATTTTATTTTTTAAAAAAAGATAAAAGACAGAGATTTCATAGATAAGTTTACTTTCTTTTTTAACAAAAGAACATTTATTTCACATAAGTTTAATTTCATTTATAACAAAGACATAAGCTGCTGCTCTATAGATAAGTTTAATTTCTTTTTCAACAAAGAATGCTGTTTATTTTAAAGTAAAATAGACCCCTCTCCTCTCTCCCCCCTCTCCTCTCCTCTCTCCCCTCTCCTCTCCCCCTCTCCCCCCCCTCCCCTCTCCTCTCCCCCTCTCCCCCCTCTCCCCTCTCCCCTCTCCTCTCCCCCCTCTCCTCTCCCCCTCCCCTCTCCTCTCCCCCTCCCCTCTCCTCTCCCCCTCTCCCTCTCCTCTCCCCCTCCCCCTCTCCTCTCCCCCTCTCCTCTCCCCCCTCTCCTCTCCCCCTCTCCTCTCCCCCCTCTCCTCTCCCCCCCTCTCCCCCCTCTCCTCTCCCCCCTCTCCCTTCTCCTCTCCCCCCTCTCCTCTCCCCCTCCCCTCTCTCCTCTCCCCTCTCCTCTCCCCCCTCTCCTCCCCCCCCTCCTTCCCCCCCTCCTCCTCCCCCCTCCTCCTCCCCCCCCTCCTCCTCCCCCCTCCTCCTCTCCCCCCCTCCTCCTCTCCCCCCCTCCTCCTCTCCCTCCCCTCCTCCTCTCCCTCCCCTCCTCTCCCCCCCTCCCCCCCCTCCTCTCCCCCCCTCCCCTCCTCTCCCCTCCTCTCCCCCCCTCCTCTCCCCTCCTCTCCCCCCTCCTCTCCCCTCCTCTCCCCCCTCCTCTCCCCGAAGCGGAAGTGTAGTCGCCGTCGCCTCTCCCGCTGTTTGATTTCATTTATAACAAAGACATTTATTTAAAATGAGGAATGTGATTTTCATTAAGTTTGATTTTATTTATTTTAAAAAAGCTGCTGCTCTATAGATAAGTTTATTTCCTTTTCAACAAAGAACGCTGTTTATTTTAAAGTAAAAACGCGGTTTTTTTCATTGGGTTTCACCCTCCCTGTTAGCGCCCGATTGGTTGGGTCTTTACTTGGGGTACAGTGATTGGCTCCACCATCCCTGTTAGCACCCGATTGGCTGGGTCTGTACGTGGGGTGCAGTGATTGGCTCCACCCTCCCTGTTAGCGCCCGATTGGCTGGGTCTCTACGTGGGGTGCAGTGATTGGCTCCAACCTCACACTCGATGTGGGTGGAGCAGTTGATTTGAACTGACACCAACTGCCGTAACCAACAGTCCACCGTGCTGCTGCTGCTGCTGGTTGAGGACAGGCTCCAGCATCGCTCAGGAGGGCAGTTTAATCCAAATACAGAAAGAATATTTATAGATAAGTTTCTTATCATTTCCAACAGAAAAATTACATTTATTTTAAACGGTACGAGATTTCCATTGCATTTAATTTTATTTAAAAAAAAAGATAAGTTTACTTTCTTTTTTAACAAAAGAACATTTATTTCACATAAGTTTAATTTCATTTATAACAAAGACATAAGCTGCTGCTCTATAGATAAGTTTAATTTCCTTTTCAACAAAGAACGCTGTTTATTTTAAAGTAAAATAGACCCCTCTCCTCTCCACCCCCTCTCCTCTCCTCCCCTCCCCTCCCCTCCCCTCTCCTCTCCTCTCCCCCCCCCTCTCCTCTCCCCCCCTCTCCTCCCCCCCCTCTCCTCCCCCCCCTCTCCTCCCCCCCTCTCCTCTCCCCCCTCTCCTCTCCCCCCTCTCCTTTCCTCTCCTCTCCCCCCTCTCCTTTCCTCTCCTCTCCCCCCCTCTCCTCTCCCCCCCTCTCCTCTCCCCCCTCTCCTCTCCCCCTCCTTTCCTCTCCTCTCCCCCTCTCCTTTCCTCTCCTCTCCCCCCCTCTCCTCTCCCCCCCTCTCCTCTCCCCCCCTCTCCTCTCCCCCCCTCTCCTCTCCCCCCTCTCCTCTCCCCCCCTCTCCTCCCCTCCCCTCCCCTCTCCCCCTCTCCTCTCCCCCCCTCATCTCTCCCCCCCCCTCTCCTCTCCCCCCCCTCTCCTCTCCCCCCCCTCTCCTCTCCCCCCCTCTCCTCTCCCCCCCTCCTCTCCCCCTCCTCCTCTCCCCGAAGCGGAAGTGTAGTCGCCGTCGCCTCTCCCGCTGTTTGATTTCATTTATAACAAAGACATTTATTTAAAATGAGGAATGTGATTTTCATTAAGTTTGATTTTATTTATTTTAAAAAAGCTGCTGCTCTATAGATAAGTTTATTTCCTTTTCAACAAAGAACGCTGTTTATTTTAAAGTAAAAACGCGTTTTTTTTCATTGGGTTTCACCCTCCCTGTTAGCGCCCGATTGGTTGGGTCTTTACGTGGGGTACAGTGATTGGCTCCACCATCCCTGTTAGCACCCGATTGGCTGGGTCTCTACGTGGGGTGCAGTGATTGGCTCCACCCTCCCTGTTAGCGCCCGATTGGCTGGGTCTCTACGTGGGGTGCAGTGATTGGCTCCACCCTCCCTGTTAGCGCCCGATTGGCTGGGTCTCTACGTGGGGTGCAGTGATTGGCTCCACCCTCCCTGTTAGCGCCCGATTGGCTGGGTCACTACGTGGGGTGCAGTGATTGGCTCCAACCTCACACTCGATGTGGGTGGAGCAGTTGATTTGAACTGACACCAACTGCCGTAACCAACAGTCCACCGTGCTGCTGCTGCTGGTTGAGGACAGGCTCCAGCATCGCTTAGGAGGGCAGTTTAATTGAAATACAGAAAGAATATTTATAGATAAGTTTCTTATCATTTCCAACAGAAAAATTACATTTATTTTAAACGGTATGAGATTTCCATTGCATTTAATTTTATTTTTTTTAAAAAAAGATAAAAGACAGAGATTTCATAGATAAGTTTACTTTCTTTTTTAACAAAAGAACATTTATTTCACATAAGTTCCCTCCCCTCTCCCTCCCCCCCTTCCCTCCTCCCTTCCCCCCTCCCCTCCCCCCTCCCATCCCCCCCTCTCCCCCTCCCTCCCCCTACCCCCCTCCCTCCCCTCTCCCTCCCCTCCCCTCCCCCCCTCCCTCCCCTCCTCCCTCCCCCAACTCTCCCCCTTTCCTCCCCTCCCGGTTACAATGGAAACCCTACGAGGACGGGCCCAACGGGCCCACTTGGTCTAGTATACTATTAAAACTCAGATGTTGTATCTATATATATATATTCCACTGATGTCGGCTGAATACGGCAATTCCGGCAAAACGGTGAACCGTAGCGCCACGATTTTTGTACCGCCTTAATCAGCATGCGGTTCGCTGCTGGAAAATGATATTTTTATTTAATTCGGACGCATATTTTTTAAGTTACAGAGGTTTAAAAGTGCTGCCCCCCCTGATTTATCGAAGTTTTGACAGAAGGGGGGCGCTGCGGTGCGGATTGTGATGTCACAATGCCCCTGTGAGATGAACTCGAGCTGACCCCCCTTCCCCCCCAGCGGTATTCAGCGTGTGACGTCACAATGCCCCTGTGCTACATTGTTGCGAAGAGCTGTCAAGTCAAGTCCATTTTATTTGTATAGCACATTTAAAAACAACCCACGTTGACCAAAGTGCTGTACATCTGATTAGGTACTAAGGAAAAAAATGAAACATACAGTGGCACGCAAACAGTTCACAGCGCCTCCTCAATGAGCCTCAAACGCTAGGGAGTAGAAATAGGTTTTGAGCCTGGACTTAAAGGAGTCGATGGAGGGGGCAGTTCTGATGGGGAGAGGGATGCTCTTTCCACCCTCCCCCTCTCTCCCTCCCCCCTCCCCCCTCCCCCCTTTCCCCCCTCCCCCCCTTTCCGCCCTCCCCTTCCCCTCCTCCCTCCTCCCTCCCTCCCCCTTCCCTCCCTCCCCTCCTCCCGGTTACAATGGAATCCCTACGAGGACGGGCCCAACGGGGAAAGTGGGGTACTGGGAAAAGGGGAGAGCCCCCTCCCTCCCCCCTTCCCCCTCCCTCCCTCCCCCTCCCCCCTACCCCCCCTCCCCTCTCCCCCTCCCTCCCCCTCCCTCCCCCTACCCCCTCACTCCCCCCTTCCCCCCTCCCCTCCCCCCCTCCCTCCCCCTCCCCACCTCCCTCCTCCCTCCCTCCCCCTTCCCTCCCTCCCCTCCTCCCGGTTACAATGGAAACCCTACGAGGACGGGCCCAATGGGGAAAGAGGGGTACTGGGTAAAGGGGAGGTCCCCCTCCTCCCCCCTTCCCCCCTCCCCTCCCCCTCCCTCCCCCTACCCCCCTCCCTCCCTCCCCTCTCCCTCCCCCTACCCCCCTCCCTCCCTCCCCTCTCCCTCCCCCTACCCCATCCCCTCCCCCCTCCTTCCCCATCTCCCTCCACACCTCCCTCCTCCCTCCACACCTCCCTCCTCCCTCCCTCCCCCTTCCCTCCCTCCCGTCCTCCCGGTTACAATGGAAACCCTACGAGGACAGGCCCAACGGGGAAAGAGGGGAACTGGGAAAAGGGGAGGTCCCCCTCCTTCCCCCCTTCCCCCCTCCCCTCCCCTCCCAAACAGTTCACAGTACCTCCTCAATTAGCCTCAAAAGCTAGGGAGTAGAAATAGGTTTTGAGCCTGGACTTAAAGGAGTCGATGGAGGAGGCAGTTCTGATGGGGAGAGGGATGCTCTTTCAAACCTTCCCCTCTCTCCCTCCCCCCTCCCCCCCCTCCCCCCTTTCCGCCCTCCCCTTCCCCCCCTCCCTCCCCACCTCCCTCCTCCCTCCCTCCCTCCCTCCCCTCCTCCCGGTTACAATGGAAACCCTACAAGGACGGGCACAACGGGGAAAGAGGGGTACTGGGAAAAGGGGAGGTCCTCCTCCCTCCCCCCCTTCCCTCTCCCCTTCCCCCCTCCCCCTTCCCCCCTCCCCTCCCTCCCTCCCCCCTCCCTCCCCCCTACCCCCTCCTTCCCCTCTCCCTCCCCCCTCCCCTCC
The DNA here is from genome assembly GCF_053455715.1 of Rhinoraja longicauda. Classification (NCBI taxonomy): domain Eukaryota; kingdom Metazoa; phylum Chordata; class Chondrichthyes; order Rajiformes; family Arhynchobatidae; genus Rhinoraja; species Rhinoraja longicauda. Next base: position 25,831,221 of record NC_135976.1, on the reverse strand, counting down.
CCCCTCCCATCCCACAACGGGTAAAGAGGGGTACTGGGAAAACAGGTGGTCCCCCTCCCCCCTCCCTCCCCGCCTCCCGGTTACAAAGGAAACCCTACGAGGACGGGCCCAACGGGCCCACTTGGTCTAGTATATACTATTAAAACTCAGATCTTGTATGTATATATATATATTCCACTGATGTCGGCTGAATACGGCAATTCCGGCAAAACGGTGAACCATAGCGCCACGATTTTTGTACCGCCTTAATCAGCATGCGGTTCGCTTCTGGAAAATGATATTTTTATTTAATTCGGGCGCATATTTTTTTAAGTTACAGAGGTTTAAAAGTGCTGCCCCCCTCATTTATCGAAGTTTTGACAGAAGGGGGGCGCTGCGGTGCGGCAGTGCTCAGTACGCATGCGCGGAATCTCCTCGCTCTGTACTCAGCACGCATGCGCGGCATCTCCTCCCTCGCACCAAAACAATGGACGCCGTTAGCGGCGCCAGCCCGCGATCACCGGCTCACCTCTCCTCTCTCCCCTTGCTTCTCTCCTCTCTCCCACACCCGGGAGAACATCTCCCCGCTATCCCCCCCCCCCCCCCCGGGCCTTTGAATGATGCGATCTCCCGAAGCCCCCCCCCCACCGGACTTTTCACAGATCCGATCACCCGCACCCCCCCCCCCCGGGCCTTTAACTGATGCTAAGAGTGTGTCTGGGGGAGAGAAGATGGGGGGGGGGTCTGAGAATGGGGAATGGGACAACAGGGGTAGTGCGGAGGGGAATTGGTGGTGGGGGAAAGAGGGGTACTGGGAAAAGGGGAGGTCCATATCCCTCCCCATCCCACCCTCCCCCCTCTCTCCCCACCCCCCCTCCCTCCCTCCTTACCACCCCATCTCTCATCACCCTCCACCCTCCATCCTCAACACATCCCTCCCTCCACCACTCCCTCCCCCTTGATCACTCCACACCTCCCTCCCCCAAACCTCCCTCCCCCCTTCACTCCCTCACCCCCTCCCGGATACAATAGAAACCCTAAGAGGACGGGCCAAAGGGGAGAGTGTGGGGAGAGTAAGAGTGGGGATGGGGGACGAGAGAATGGGGGAGTGGGGAATGGGCCAACACCTCTCCTCTCTCCCCTTGCTTCTCTCCTCTCTCCCACACCCGGGAGAACATCTCCCCGCTATCCCCCCCCCCCCCCCCCCCGGGCCTTTGAATGATGCGATCTCCCGAAGCCCCCCCCCCCACCGGACTTTTCACTGATCCGATCACCCGCACCCCCCCCCCCCCCCCCCGGGCCTTTAACTGATGCTAAGAGTGTGTCTGGGGGAGAGAAAATGGGGGGGGGGGGCTGAGAATGGGGAATGGGACAACAGGGGTAGTGCGGAGGGGAATTGGTGGTGGGGGAAAGAGGGGTACTGGGAAAAGGGGAGGTCCATATCCCTCCCCTCTCCCCCATCCCTCACTCCCCCCTCTCTCCCCCCCCCCCCTCCCTCCCTCCACAAATACCACCCAAATACCACCCCATCTCTCATCACCCTCCCCCCCTCCCTCCACCCTCCATCCTCAACACATCCCTCCCTCCACCACTCCCTCCCCCTCGATCACTCCACACCTCCCTCCCCCAAACCTCCCTCTCCCTCCCTTCCCCCCTTCACTCCCTCACCCCCTCCCGGATACAATGGAAACCCTAAGAGGACGGGCCAAAGGGGAGAGTGTGGGGAGAGTAAGAGTGGGGATGGGGGACGAGAGAATGGGGGAGTGGGGAATGGGCCCAACGGGCCCACTTTGTCTAGTACATAATAAAATTGCAGCTCTCAAATATAAGTTAAATTATATTCTCTCAGCTCATATTTTAAGGCTTTTTCAATATACTAAACAAAAACATTTTGAATTTGGAGATAAACCACAGAAACTGCTAGCACGTCAACTCCGTAAATTAGAAGATGATTCTACAATTCATAAAATTAGATCAGAAAACGGAGATTTGCTTAAATTACCTAAGGATATTAATCAGAGATTTTTGCAATTTTATCAGTCATTATATTCATCAAAAATAACAGATAGCTCTGCGCAGACGCAAAACATATTGCAGGAATGTAACCTTCCTGGTTTGAATGTGAGTGATAGAAATTCACTGGGCGCAGAAATAACTATGAAAGACGTTGAAGAGACCATTAAATCCATGAAAAATGGGAAGACTCCTGGCCCTGATGGCTTAAATAATGAATTTTATAAATTTTTTAGTGATTTGATCTCTCCACGTTTGCAAACTGTATATAGTCACGCCTTTAAACAACAGAGATTACCGCAAACTCTGACTGAATCAACAATAATCCTCATTCCTAAAAAAGATAAGGATTCTGAAGACCCTGGTTCGTATAGAGCGATAGCTCTTTTAAATACTGATCAGAAGATATTAGCGAAAATCTTAGCTCATAGATTAAGTCTAGTTATAGATAAATTGATACACCCCGATCAATCAGGCTTTATAGCCAAACGATATTCATTTTTCAATTTGAGACGCTTGTTCAATATAATATATTCAAATAGACTATTAAACGAAGATTTAGCAATCATCTCGCTAGATGCTGAAAAAGCATTTGATCAAGTAGAATGGCCCTATCTTTTCTCAGTGATGGAAAAATTTCAATTAGGTGAAAATTTTTGTTCATGGGTGAAACTTTTATATACATCCCCAACAGCTAGAATATTAACTAATCAAATGCTGTCATCCAAATTTCATTTATCTAGGGGTTGTAGACAAGGATGTCCACTATCACCGCTTCTATTTGCCCTTATTATAGAACCACTTGCTGAGAGTATTAGATCAAATTCAGATATTCACGGCTACAACACTAAACATACAACCAATAAAATTTCTTTATATGCGGATGATGTATTAATATACATTACAAAGCCAGAAATTAGCATTCCGAATTTATTAAATCTCACAATTCAATTTGGTTCATTTTCAGGTTATAGAATTAACTGGTACAAAAGTGAAATTATGCCAATAATGGAGCATAATCCGGCCATACTTCAACAATTTCCTTTTAAAATTGCCTATGAAAAGTTTAAATATCTTGGAATTTACGTGACTAGGAAATATACTTCTTTATTTAAATTAAATTTTCCTCCTTTACTCACTAAATTACACAGAAATATCCAATTTTGGAAAACACTTCCTATATCATTAGTTGGTCGTAGTAATGCTATAAAGATGATCTTTCTCTCACAGCTACTATACTTATTTCAAGCAATTCCGATCTATCTTCCAAAAAAGTTTTTTTTAAAAATTGATTCAATTGTTACTAATTTTATTTGGGACTACAAGACTCATAGAATAAATAAAAGACATCTATGTAAGTCTAAAACTAATGGAGGAATTGCCTTACCTAATTTCTTATTTTATTATTGGGCGGTTAATATTAAAAATATAACCTGCTGGTTGGATGATTCTGATCAACAACCGGATTGGTTAAAGATGGAGAAAGAGGATTGTTTACCATTTGATATTGGTGCGATCCTCTTAGCTCCAATAAATTTAAATAAAAAAACATATGGAGGTAATCCCATTATACACAGTGTTATCCGTATCTGGAAACAATTAAATCTTACGTTAAAATTGAGTAAATTATCTGTTTTCCTTCCTATTGCGAATAACCCTTCTTTTAAACCGTCTGTCTTAGATAGAGGATTTGCTCCATGGAAAAGTTATGGAATTAAAAGGGTGGGAGATCTTTATCATAAAGGAACTTTTCTTTCTTTTCAGGATTTACAGCAGAAGTATGGATTACATGTTAATAATTATTTTAGATATTTACAACTTAGAGATTATGTAAAATTACACATGCAAGAATATAAGTTTAGAGGTCCAGAAACACTTGATGTATGCCTGAATCGACATTATAATTCAAATAAATTAATATCCTTTATTTATAACACTCTCCTAGACACTGACATTCTGTCATCAGAATCTTATAGACGAGCATGGGAGGACGAATTGGATCAGCTCATAATGCAAGATATATGGGATGAAAGTTTACAACATATACACCAATGTTCATTAAATACTAGACATTCCTTAATACAATTTAAAATAATACATTGATTACATTATTCGAAGACGAAATTAAATAGGATTTTTCCTAGTATCTCTCCTATTTGTGATAAATGTCAATTTCAAGAAGCTAATTTAACTCATATTTTCGTAACTTGTATAAAAATGCAAAACTTCTGGTTGGAGATTTTAAAAATAGTTTCTAAAGTTATTAACAAGCAATTGGATATGGATCCAAAATTAATTATATTAGGAGTATCAGAACATACTACAAACTTTACAACAAGTCAGGTACATTTTCTTGATTACAGTCTAATAACTGCGAAAAAATTAATACTTAAATTTTGGAAAAAACCAATAACCCCCACAATTAAAATGTGGACTACGGAAATGACAGAGACCCTGCATTTGGAAAAAATAAGATTTGCCTTAATTGACAAACCTGAGTTATTTTTTAAAATATGGTCTCCATTTATTGAATTTTTAGAAAAGTAAATGGGTTTGGCACAGGACTAAAATAAAAATTTTAGATTAAAAGTTGAAACTTGAGTTAAGGGTTGGATGTACAACTGTGGTTATTGTCTCCCGGATCTACTCCCTTTAATTTTTATAGTTATATCTTTTTTTTAATCCTCTTATTCTTTCTTCCCAATAGTTTATAGTTTTTTTTTGTTGTTTTTTTGTTGTTGTTTTTTTTCCTTTCTTCTTTATTTTTTATTTTCTCTCTTTAAAAATTTAAAAATTGAAGCTATGTAAGAACTCTGTAACAAATGTGTCTTTTATTTCTATTTGTACATATGCTTTTCAAAAAAAAAAAGAAAAAAAAAGAAAGGTCTCACCCGAAACATAAGTCTCAAGAAGGTTCTCGACCCGAAACGTCACCTATTTCTTTTCTCCAGAGATGCTGCCAAGTTACTCCAGCTTTTTGTGTCTATCTTTGGATCCTGAAACTGTGAGGCAGCAGCACTAACTCATGTTTATGCAATCTCTTTTATGTCTTGTTTGAGTCGTTGTTGAGATGTTTCCACCTGTAAGTTTAGGTTTAGGTTTGTTATTGTCAAGTGTACAGTGGTATAGTGAAAAGCTTTGTTTTGCTTGCTATCCAATCAGTCAGATATTACTATAAATAAATACAATCAAGACAAACTCAAGTACAATGGGAAGAGCGTAGGAGAAGGCACAGAGTGCAGAATATAATCCTGAGCAATCTGACATAACAGCTCCAAAGACAAAGTTCAATGTCCACAATTAGTTGAGGTGAATCAGACTGTATCTAGCCTGTGGAAGGACCATTCAGAAGCCAAGTAGCAAGAAGCTGGTCCTGAATCTGGTCGTGTGCATTTTCAACCTGCTGTATGTTCTGCCCAACGGGAGCAGGGAGAAGGCATAACCCGAATAGATCATGACTGAATTGGTGGTTCTGGCATAGAACCACCTCGATACTCTCAGAATTGGTGGTTCTGGCACAGAAGAGGAGTTGAGGTCAGCTTAGATCAACCATAATCATATTGAATAGTGAGGCAAACACGATGGGCCAGGTAATGGACACAAAGTGCTGGAGTAACTCAGCGGGTCAGACAGAATCTCTGGAGAAAAGGAATAGGTGATGTTTTGGGTCAAAACCCTTCTTCATCAGGTGGCCTATTCTTGCTTCCCTTTTCATGTATGTTTTTTCTGTTCTCAATCTTAGGAACATTTCCTCAGGATCCTTGCAGGCTGCCTCTACTGAGATATGCTACATGCAATACTCACTGCTCACTGCAGGAATCCAGGAGAGTAGAGCCAACTGGATGGGAAAGCCCACTGTTAACAACTGTGACCTTAGCATTCACCCGACATTTGGCTACACGTTATTCCACATTTCTGCTTCTCATATTCTTTACTCTTACGTCTAGACTTTTCTCTTCTTTTATCTGCTTCCTGACCCCCACCCACAAACTGGGGACACCCAACATCTTTACAACTATGTTTTTCTTTCTTTTATAAAAGCACCTGCAGGCACTCTATTCCATATGTTCTGTCAGGTGATAAACCTTTCCCCTTGGTCCACTCTGGTAATTTCTCTATTTTCTTTACACTCTCTGGTCCATAATGCATGTTCTGTACATATATCCTCTTGGAGTTCATTTTACATGACTTCTCTTAGCATTCAGAATTACCCATATTATAACACTAACTCTTACACAGGTACCTGACTTACTCATACAATGAGACTCAAACCCACACTCACAGTTCTCGAACCTGAACAACCAAATGTCATTCACGTTTATTCCGGCTTCGGCAGCGCCCTTCGCCCACCTGGATTCAAGAAGGTACTCGTGGCAGAAAAGACACGATGTAAGAGAAATCCTTACCTTTTTTTTAGTGCCGGCTGTCTCGGCTGTTACCAGAGCTGTGTTTGCACGAATCTAAGTCGGTGGAAGAGATTGTGATCTCGTTTGAACCTCCAAAACTCGGAATAATTTACAGGAGATGCGAGTGACTATCAAACTGCAGCTACTTTATTTGCTATAATGTGTCAGCCAAGGGGAGCATATTCAAAGCATATAGTATATTTATACCATTTTTGATAGCAGAAGAGCAAAGTTAGTCAAATGCATTTTTTTTACACGGTTAACTATTGTGATCCAGCATTCTGTAATTTTCCACTGAAAAACAGAATTGATTATCTACAAAGAAGATTAGAGTGGGTCTATGTGTAGCCTTGAGCTCACTAGCTTATCCTTGTGTTCAGCAGGTTTATTTATTTTAACTCTATGGGTCACCTGAACCAGGCATGTTTAGCCTATCTCTGAACGGTACATTCACTGGAGTAAAGTTTGATTCCCACAGAAGCAATTACTGCCCATGTTGAAAGACAAAATGGAAGAACAGCTCAGTTCTTCCCACAATTCCCACAGAAGGAATGCGTGGAGGTTGAGGAGAAATAGGTGTGGGTCCAGGTGGGGCACAAGGGAGACCAATGGGGACAAAGAAAAGGGGGGTGGGGGAGTAGGGGGAGTGGGGGTTTGCTTGTTAGAGGTTACCTAAAATTGGAGAATTCAATGTTCATACCTTGCGTTGTAAACTACCCAAGCAGAATATGAGATATTGCTCCTCAACTTTGCATGTGGCCTCACTCTGGCAATGGAGGAGGCCCAGGACAGAAAGGTCAGAATTACACATTTTAGTTTTGTTTAGTTTAGAGATACAGCGTGGAAACAGGCCCTTCAGCCCACCGAGTCTACGCCGACCAGCGATCCCAGATACTGATACAATCCTACACACAATAAGGACAATTTTACCAGGCCGATTAAACTACAAACATCTTTGGAGTGTCGGAGGAAATCGGAGCACCCGGAGTAAACCCACACAGATCACGGGGGGAATGTACAAACTCCGTATGGACCGCCCCCGTAGTCCGGATCGAACCCAGGTCTTTGGTGCTGTAAGGCAGCAACTCTACCGCTGCACCATTTGTTCCCCATTTGCACCATTTGCAGCCCAATTATTCGACCAAACCCAGATTCTCCTACGTTCACTGCTTAAAGATTAAGCCGACTGAATTATATCATAGATCTTCACTTATAGTAAACACATGTAAATGTTTTTAAAAGTTCCACATAAACACCGGAACCACTGAAATATCTCCATAAACTGACCAAGCTACCACATGTGGGGATGGTAGTTCCACATAATACTGCATGTGAAGGAAAGAAAGATTCTCCATTCATCGAACCTACTTTCTTCAAACCTATTGCTTTTATCAGCAGCATTGGTGATAACTGTCTGATGGGGGTCCAGGTGTGATAATACTTCATCAGTGCAATGTCATGAGCAAACATGGAAACACCTGCGCCTTTGCTTTGGCCTCTATATAACTTTAGTGGTGACAATGCTTCTCTAGAGTATTAGACCAGTAAACCAACCTTAAACTCTATTTGTTGTTTCAAATCAACCACACAAAAGATCCCAAGGCTTGAACTGATGCCCATTATGTTTGACTGTGTATTAAGGTTATCGGTAACTAGGTGGCTAAATAAATTGTTACTGTTAACGCGAACAATCGATTGCTTTATTAACCGAGCAAAGTTTAAAGACGCTGCAGTATCCAAACAATTTACCCGGGGTTGGGGAGTTCTAAAACGAGAGGGCTTAGGTTTAAGGTGAGTGGGGAAAGATTTATAATAGACCTGAGGGGTAACTATTTCACACAGAGGGTGGTACATATATGGAATTTGCTGCCAAAGGGAATGGTGGGAGTGGATACAATTATGATATTTAAAAGACACTTGGACAGGTATATCGATAGGAAAGCTTTGGAGGGAAATGGGCCACACATGGGTAAGTAGGACTAACTCAGTTAGGCAACTTTGTTGTCCTGGATGAGCTGGGTCGAAGGGTGCGTTTCTATACTGTACAGCTCTATGACTCTAAAAGCAGAATGAGAGCATATTTGACATAATTTGCTCGTGGTGTTGCCATCCTCCGACCTGACGCCTGTTGCATTCACGGTCCAACGTTTGCTGCTCACTGCTGCATTTGAAGAAGTCACCTCAACTCCACACTGAGAGAACACTCAACCCTAAGGGAGAGAGGGACCCAGAAAGGGACCCATTGTATGCTTCCCAAAGTCAAGTCTGAAAATTTGCCTGTGCAATGCACGATAAGGTGCACAACAAATTATTGACCAATTTATTGTTTTGGAAGTTTACGTATGTTTCATAGCAAACTAATATATTAAAATAATAATTATTATTAGAATCATTATTGTTCTTATTATTTTGATTATTAATATCAATATTAAACTCAATTAATATAGTGGGGAGTTTATTGCATGTGCTCCAACTCTGATGTTGATATTTCTTTTAAGTGACATTCAACATCACATCGATGGTAATCTGATGCAATTTATACAGGAAAACAATTCTTAAGGCTGAAGGCTACAGATTTATAAAGCAGGTTTATATATCGAGTGTCACACATTTCTCTCCCGCAGGACCGAGTGAATTCTGAATCTGAGAAACAGAGTCCAAATAGACCATGCTAAACTGGGATATAAGAAAATAACTGCAGATGCTGGTACAAATCGATTTATTCACAAAATGCTGGAGTAACTCAGCAGGTCAGGCAGCATCTCGGGAGAGAAGGAATGGGTGACGTTTCGGGTCAAGACCCTTCTTCAGACTGAAGAAGGGTCTTGACCCGAAACGTCACCCATTCCTTCTCTCCCGAGATGCTGCCTGACCTGCTGAGTTACTCCAGCATTTTGTGAATAAATGCTAAACTGGGATCTGAGCCACGCACCCCCAGTGGTTTCAACAGGTTCTCCCTCAGGTTTCAGAGGCCATGAACAGCTGAAATGTTCCATCCAAGATTCCACCGTCAATCTGATGCAAAATACATAGATACATAGACAATAGGTGCAAGAGTAGGCCATTCGGCCCTTCGAGCCAGCACCGCCATTCAATGTGATCATGGCTGATCATCAACAATCATTACTCCGTTCCTCCCCATACCTCTTGATTCCACAAGCCCGCAGAGTTCTATCTAACTCTCTTTTGAATGCATCCAGTGAATCGGCCTCCACTGCTTTCCGAGGCAGAGAATTCCACAAATTCACAACGCTCTGTGTGAAAAAGCTTTCCCTCATCTCAGTTTTAAATGGCCTACCCCTTATTCTTAAGCTGTAGCCCCTGGTTCTGGACTTCCCCAACATCGGGAACATGGTTCCTGCATCTAGCGTGCCCGAACCCTTAATAATTTTATATGTTTCTATAAGATCCCCTCTCAGCCTTCTAAATTCCAGTGAATACAAGCCCAGTCGCTCCATACTTTCATCATATGACAGTCCCGCCATCCCGGGAATTAACCTCCCTGTGCAAAGTGTTCTGGTCAGAGGTCACAATACAATACAATACAATACAATATATCTTTATTGTCATTGTACCCAGGGGTACAACGAGATTGGGAATGCGCCTCCCATACGATGCAATAATTTAGGTAATTTAGACAGCAGCAACCCAACGAAACGAAACAGTTGTAACAGTTTTGGACAGGGTAAAGTGCAAGTTGATCTATGCGTTGTGGCCATCCGGCTCAGCAGGACCGGTTCATAGCAGCTATGGCCCTGGGGATGAATCTGTTCCTGAGTCTGGAGGTGCGGGCATAGAAGGCCTTGTATCGTCTGCCCGATGGAAGGAGTTCGAACAGACTGTTGCAGGGGTGTGAAGAGTCTTTGTGGATGCTGGTGGCTTTTCTGAGGCATCGTGTGTTGTAGATGCCCTCCAAGTCTGGTAGCTGTGTTCCGAAGGCCCTCTGAGCTCTATGGACTACCCGCTGTAGAGCTTTCCTTTCTGCCTCCGTGCAGCTGAGGTACCACACAGGGATGCCATGCGTTAGGATGCTCTCTATGGTGCAGCGGTAGAAGGTCGTCAGCAGCTGTTGGGGTAGACCAGACTTTTTCAGTGTTCTTAAGTAGAACAGTCTTTGTTGTGCCTTCTTGACCAGCGCAGCAGTGTTATTGGACCATGTTAAGTCCTCCGAAATGTGAGTGCCCAGAAACTTGAAGCTGGACACTCTCTCCACACTGTCCCCGTTGATAGAGATCGGGGCATATTCCCCGTTATGTGACCTACGGAAGTTGATGATCAGCTCCTTGGTCTTGGTGGTATTTAGGGACAGGTTGTTATCCGAGCACCAGTCCGCCAGGTTCTGCACCTCCGCTCTATAGTTTGTTTCATCCCCGTTGGTGATCAGCCCGATCACCGTTGTGTCATCTGCAAACTTGACAATGGTGTTGGTGTCGAATGCAGGAACACAGTCGTGTGTGAAGAGGGAGTAGAGCATGGGGCTCAGAACACAGCCCTGTGGTGTGCCGGTACTCAGGGTGATAGTGGAGGACAGGTGCGGGCCCATTCTCACTGCCTGCGGTCGTTCCAGCAGGAAGTCCAGGATCCAGTCACATAATGACGAGCTGAGGCCTAGCTGGTGGAGTTTGGTGATGAGCTTGGTGGGGATGACCGTGTTGAAGGCGGAGCTATAGTCTATGAATAGCATCCTCACGTATGTGCCCTGTCTCTCTAGGTGAGTCAGGACAGTGTGAAGAGCCAGAGAGATGGCGTCCTCTGTGGATCTATTTGCCCTGTATGCAAATTGATGTGGGTCCAGTGAGTCAGGGATGCTGGATTTGATGTGTGAGAGGACCAGCCTCTCAAAGCACTTCATGACTATCGGCGTTAGGGCAACCGGGCGGTAGTCGTTCAGGTTGGAGATCTTTGCTTTTTTCGGCACCGGAACTATGATAGCCGACTTCAGGCACTTGGGGACTGTAGCCAGAGATAATGACAGGTTAAAGATCCTGGTGAATACCTCAGCCAGCTGTTCAGCACAGTCCTTCAGTACCCTTCCTTGAACTCCATCCGGTCCTGCAGCCTTGCGTGGGTTGACCCTTTGCAGAGCGCGTTGTATCTCCTGTGTGCTCAGTTGCAAGACCTGTCCCACCGCCTTGGCTGGGGTTCTTTCACTCAAGGTGGTTTTGCCAGTTTCAAAGCGGGCAAAGAAGGTGTTAAGCTCGTTGGTCAGTGCCATATCGCTGTGGGGGCAGGCAGGGCTGCTCTTGTAGCCAGTGATGTCCCTGACACCCTGCCACATGCTTCTGGTGTCCGTGGTGTTGAAGTGGTCTTCCACCCGTTGCCTATGGGTGTCTTTGGCCCTTTTAATACTTTGCTCAGGTGTGATCTGGCAACACTGTATGCTGATGTGTCACTAGATTTAAAGGCATTGTTACGTGCCCTCAGCAGGTTCTGTACCTCCTTGTTCATCCAGGGTTTGGGAACATCTTTATCTCCTTGTCCTCCGAGACATTCTCCACACAGCAGTTGATGTAGGAGAGCACAGTGGATGCGTATTCCTCCAAGTCTACCTCTGAACCTTAGGTGGCCTGTTGTGCAAACAGGTCCCAGTCGGTGCGATCAAAGCAGTCCTGGAGTTGTAGGGTGGCATCCTCGGGCCATATTTTGACCGTCTTTATTGTGGGTTTGGTCTTGCGGATGAGGGGTTTGTATGCGGGCAAGGGAAGATGTAGGATGCTTGAGGGAGAGCAGCCTGCTTGTTGCTTTTACAGAACGTGTAGATTTTCTTACAATGATGCAGAAGGAAGCCCCATTTGAGACAATCACAACAAACCATCGCCTCTCTTTCTCACTTCCCTGTATTCCTCCAACTTATTTATGACACTCTCCCCTTTAATTCTTATTAACCTACATTGAGGTAAATTACAGTAGCCCAGTAACCCTTCGACGTGAGATTTGGGATGTGAGAAACTGAAGCAGCTGGTGGGAAACCAATATGGTCTGTAGAAATATAAGAAAATAACTGCAGATGCTGGTACAAATCGAAGGTATTTATTCACAAAATGCTGGAGTAACTCAGCAGGTCAGGCAGCATCTCGGGAGAGAAAGAATGGGCGACGTTTCGGGTCGAGACCCTTCTTCAGACTGAAAGGTCCCCTCTGTAGAAAGGTCTCACCCGAAACATAAGTCTCAAGAAGGTTCTCGACCCGAAACGTCACCTATTTCTTTTCTCCAGAGATGCTGCCAAGTTACTCCAGCTTTTTGTGTCTATCTTTGGATCCTGAAACTGTGAGGCAGCAGCACTAACTCATGTTTATGCAATCTCTTTTATGTCCTGCATAACTGCATGGAATCACGTTTGTTCATGTTGTAGGGTAAACAATAGTGAGGGCTAATAATTAGTAAATAGGAATGTGGATTGTGCTAATGTGGTGGCAGGAAACCGCATTCAAAGCCTAACAGGAATTTCATTGATTATGCATGAGTGCACCCATCATTGCAACAGTAATTTGGATCTACTGCTAATGAATTTAGACTTGTGGATAATCATCTCATGCTGTTTGTCACCTAATTAAGTGTTTCTGAGTTCCATTCTGTAATTAAGACCTCGTTTTATTGTTAAACGAGTCCCTGAGCAAAACCTTAACAAAAACGCTTCATTGTTAGTCGTTTCTATACTTAAGACCTCGATTTACTGTTAGTCAAGTTTCTGAGTAATCTTGTCATCTGAGAATATAAAAAATGTATCAAAGACACACTTGACAGGTCAGCTTTGGCTGGCCTCCTGGTGCGACCAGTTTAATAAATCGTCCGTTACTTCAAACACCAACTCTGTGTGGCCTTCTATTTTGCTCCTACAGTTCATAGAGAGGCCCAGGAGCCGTTGGAGAGGTGGGAGCGACTGGTACAGCGTCCGCGCGGTGAGTTTAAAATCGAGCACGAGGCTTTTGTTCCACAGAGGCCCAGGAGCCGTTGGAGAGGTGGGAGCGTACCACTCTCTACAACGTTCCATTAGCGCGTCACACTTGAAAAAGTAACGCGGACTGGAGGGAGCAGCTGATTGGTGAGTAACCCCAGGTTTGTATTTCTGCCTTCTGATAGCACTTTGAGTTAAGGGTTCTGGGTTTTTTAGTTAAAGGTACAGCTTAAAAGGATTATGATTTTTAAATAGGGAGTGTGCTGATTTGATTTAATTTAAGGGGATTGATTTAATACAAAGGGTAAGCCATGTCAGCTGAGATCGGCCCCGTGGTTTGCTCATCCTGTAGCATGTGGGAATTCAGGGATACTGACGGTGTCCCTAATGACTACGTGTGCAGAAAATGTGTCCAGCTGCAGATCCTGGTAGACCGCATTGAAAGGTTGGAGCTGCGGTTGGATTCATTCTGGAGCATCCGCGATGCTGAGAAAGTCGTGAATAGCAAATTTAGGGAGTTGGCCACACCACAGGTAAAGGTTAAGCAGACAAAAAGGGAACGGGTGGCCACTAGCCAGCGTAGCATTAAGAAGGTAGTGCAGGAGTCCCTTGCGGTCATCTCCCTCCTCAACAGATATACCATGTTGGATACTGTTGGGGGAGATGGCTCATCAGGGGAAGGCAGCAGCAGCCAAGTTCATGGCACCGTGGGTGGCTCTGCAGCACAGGAGGGGAGGAAAAAGAGTGGAAGGGCTATAGTGATAGGGGATTCGATTGTAAGGGGAATAGATAGGCGTTTCTGCGGTCGCAAACGAGACTCCAGGATGGTATGTTGCCTCCCTGGTGCAAGGGTCAGGGATGTCTCAGAGCGGCTGCAGAACATTCTGGAGGGGGAGGGTGAGCAGCCAGTTGTTGTGGTGCACGTTGGCACCAACGATTTAGGTAAAAAACGGGATGAGGTCCTACAAGGTGAATTTAGAGAGCTAGGAGATAAACTAAAAAGTAGGACCTCAAAGGTAATAATCTCTGGATTACTACCAGTGCCAAGTGCTAGTCAGAGTAGGAAAAGGAGGATATTTCAGATGAATACGTGGCTTGAAAAATGGTGCAAGGAGGAGGGATTCAAATTTTTAGGACATTGGAACCAGTTCTGGGAGAGGTGGGACCAGTACAAACAGGACAGTCTGCACCTGAGCTGGAATGGAACCAATGTCTTAGGGGGAGTGTTTGCTAGTGCTGTCGGGGAGGATTTAAACTAATGTGGCAGGGGGATGGGAGCAGGAGCAGAGAGACAGAGGGGTGTAAAATGAGGGTAGAAGCAACAGTAGCAAGGTGAAAAGTAAAAGTGGTAGGCAGACAAATCCAGGGCAAAAATCAAAAAGGGCCACTTTTCAACATAATTGTATAAGGGGTAAGAGAGTTGTAAAAACAAGCCTGAAGGCTTTGTGTCTCAATGCAAGGAGTATACGTAATAAGGTGGATGAATTAAATGTGGAGATAGTTATTAATGATTATGATATAGTTGGGATTACGGAGACATGGCTCCAGGGTGACCAAGGCTGGGAGCTCAACATCCAGGGATATTCTATATTCAGGCGGGATAGACAGAAAGGAAAAGGAGGTGGGGTAGCGTTACTGGTTAGAGAGGAGATTAAAGCAGTGGAAAGGAAGGACATTAGCTTGGAGGAAGTGGAATCGATATGGGTAGAGCTACGAAACACTAAGGGGCAGAAAACGCTAGTGGGAGTTGTGTACAGGCCACCTAACAGCAGTAGTGAGGTTGGGGATGGCATCAAGCAGGAAATTAGAAATGCATGCACTAAAGGTGCAGCAGTTATAATGGGTGACT